>NW_010513923.1:712-22896 GCF_000687285.1 Phaethon lepturus
AACAGTGTCCTGGCCTGTATCAGAAATAGTGTGGCCAGCAGGTGGAGGGAAGTGATTGTGCCCCTGTACATGGCACTGGTGAGGCCGCACCTCAAATCCTGTGTTCAGTTTTGGGTCCCTCACTACAAGAAGGATGCTGAGGTGCTGGCACGTGTCCAAAAAAAGGACAACAAAGCTGGTGAGGGGTCTGGAGCACAAGTCTTATGAGAGCAACTGAGAGAACTGGGGTTGTTTAGTCTGGAGAAGAGGAGGCTGAGGGGAGACCTTATTGCTCTCTACAACTACCTGAAAGAGGGTTGTGGTAAGGTGGGTGTTGGTCTCTTCTCCCAAGGAACTAGCGATACAATGAGAGTTGTATACAATGAGATCGAACTAGCGATACAATGAGAGTTGGCCTCAAGTTGTGCCAAGGGAGGTTTAGATTGGATATTAGGAAAAATTTCTTTACCAAGAGAGTGGTCAAGCATTGGAACGGGCTGCCCAGGGAGGTGGTGGAGTCACCATCACTGGAAGTGTTCAAAAAACTTGTAGATGCTGTACTTGAGTATATGGTTTAGTGGCCATGGTGGTGTTGGGTTGGTGGTTGGACTTGATGGTCTTAAAGCTCTTTTCCAACATTAGTGATTTTGTGATTCTGTGAAATACTGGACTACAAGGTTTTATTACCAGTTTGCTGTTGTTATTAACTGTGGTAAGGCTAGATATTTTGGTAATTTCCCCCAACATAAAATTTTCCTTGCTCCAATTTAAGATCCTTAAAATTTTATGTTCTGGTAACTATTCTTTTTTTTATTAAGAATAACAACTTTCTGTCGTACCAATAGATGAAGACTGGAGATAGTTAAAGAAAAAAATAGATTTCTTGAAATCCAGATCCTTTTGCAGCACCCAGATAAATGATTCTGTGCCAGGACAACCACAAAGCAAAACAAAACCAAAAAAAAAAAGAAAGAAGGAAATAACATCAGAGCCAACTGGACTTTATTCTTTTTCAAGAATAACAATACTTGGTCCTGCTTTTCTGAAGTGTTAGATTCATCATGCACTACCGCTGAAGATTGTGTGTCACCATAAAAAAACTCCGTAAAATCATTTATGTTTCATAGCAATTTATTCTCATTCATTATGAAGGATAATTAAAAAAAAAAAGAAAAAAACAAACCAAATCCCTATCAATATCCTACATGTAGGCAATGAAATTAAGGTGTACTGGACTAAATATACAGGCAACTCACCTATTCCACACAAAATAAAAAGTGTGAGGAAAAATTTTGTTTCCGTTCTCTGAAATACTGTCACCTCAGTCTTTGGAAGTGACATTCTCTATCATTTAATGCAGTGAGTAATGGCTCTGCATAGAACAGAGAATTTGAGGAAACTGGAGAATTTGAAGAAGCTGGATGAAGATGTAATCAGTTAATGAAAATTCTTTAAACACGCATGAAATAAGTCTATTGAGGATCATAGGTGAACAGTCTTCTTTACAACACCAAATATTTACTTAAATAATGTCGTGTTGATACCTCAGTTGCATTCATAAATTAAGGTAATATCCCTCTCTTCCCTTTCCCTTCTTCACCCTCTACCCTGACTGAACTCCATGTACCTTTATTTTCTTGTTCAGAAAACAGAAGAGGAAAATGTACTACAGCCTAGGATAACTTCTACATTCCAAAGAGTTTTACATTACTAAATATACTCTTCATTCTTCCTTACCCATTTACCACCAAAGCCCATAACTGAAAAGCAGCATACTGTTTAGGTGTACGTTTCAAGACTGCTATAAACATGAGACCTTTGACTGAATTTTATGACATTCCAATAAACAAAACATTCACTCGGTAATTGCTGAGTATTGCTAGTAGACAGTAACCTTGCAAATGAACTTGAACCCCCAAATTGATTTAGAACTTCTTTGACTTCTTCCAATGTTTACTCCCAAGAAGAAAAAACTTTCTGACTTAGGCCAGTGGTTACAAAATTTTTCTGAACATGGATAATTCCTAACATTCAAAATTTCTTGCAAATGACCATGCACTCTTAAAATAAGAGAGATTATAGAAAGCATGTCAAACGTAATGAGCATAAGGAGCCTGTGGTGTTCTGTGAATCAGAATTTGGGAACCGTCCATTAAAAATTAACAGTTCTTCACTTTTTTCCTTTAGGGTATACTATTAAGAAGAAAGAGGAAGCCTGAATGATTATGATCTTGTATTCTCATTGTGATCGTCCCCTCCTCTTTCTCAACTCCCGAGAGAATGTATCAGCTGTGCCATAGTCTGTATTTTAAGCTCTTGGGTTAGAGACCTTTCACGTTCTGTATGCAGCACAGGAGAGCCCTGCTCCTGGCTGGGGAATAGCCGCTCCATCGGCACAAATAACTTGCAAGTAAAACTATTTGAGAAGGCACCTCTGGGAGAACATCAGAAGCCAAAACCTTGTCCTTAGCAGGTGGAAGTTACTCTCCTGTCATGAACATTGCTACAGTCTCCTGGGAAAACTAAATACTGTTTGGCCAATAAGCAGGCAAAATTTGTGTCAGCTATTTGGTTAATAACGTCTGATATGATAAAAAATTAAGGGTGAACTCCTTCAAGCTGTGTGATTAGCACTATAATTTCCACTGAACTTCAAATATTCAAAAAGGACATGATCAAATATTATTTTTCTAATGTGGTTATACCATTCGGAGTTCCACAAGTAATTCCAGCCTTGAAATGTTTATATGTATCAATATGGGGGGGGGGGAAATACAGAAATGCAGTCACAAAATCTATATGAAGAAGCAAACAACATAAAAATGGGAGAAACTGCTGTTCATTCTATGTGAGTGCTGAGTATTTATGACTATGCAAAAAATTAATTAATATCTTATAATAAACAAAATCATCCCCTGAGGAGAACATATGGAAGAAGCAATAGGAAGTCATAGCTAGATAAAATAGAAAGGAGAAACTGAGATACAGAAACAGATACAAACATTTAATCAATTGCCAGAAAATGAGCTCATTTTCAAGAGTGATTTGCAAGCACTGGATTAGGTAACTGTTACATAACTCAGTAACTATTTAAATTACAAAAATAGAATAAGAAACGATCAGGAACCGATTAGTAAAAACAAAGTAATATAAGTTATACATATCAGACAATTATAAATTGATCCAATTATCATAATAAAAGAAATCTTGTGAACTGAGAAACGTAAGAAGATAAAAGATCAAAATATGTCTCACTGTGTTCCTCATTTCATCAAGAAGATAAAGCACGTGACTGATTTCTGTTATTAAACTAAAACTGTATAATTGCTAATTCAGCAACTACATTTTTATATGGTTTCTGTATGTATTTACAAAAAATATATACTGAAGGGTATTTCAGTATATATTTAAAAATCTCTAGTGGATATATACATAATTTTAAAATAATATTTTAGAACAAAAAGGATTTAAAAAATCAGTAATTTACATTTAATATATCTGTACATATCCCTATTAAAAGAACCCCCATCTTTCTTAGCAGCACTTACACTAACATCACAGTGAGGTGCAGGGGCAGGAAGGTGCAGAATCTCAAAAATAGCCAGATTTCTACAACAGGATTAAATGTGTCCTTCTTTAAATATGGCAAGTTTCTCAGTGCAAAGGTTTCTATCCAAGTTAATCATCCCAGGTTTTGTTATTGTCAGTGGAAAGAGACAGGCACTTCTAGGACAAGTTCACCTCATCCTAAAGGAAATGTACAAAGTAGGTCAGGTGACTAATACCTTAACAACTTTTTTTCTCTGTTGACTGTAAATCATAATCACTTGTTTTATTGTCTTGTTTATAGAATTGCCAAAGTCATAGTGTTCTGTTTCATGATCCCTTAGATATATATGCTTGGACTCAGACTAGTAGCTACAACCATTAGCCCAATTATTATGCATACATAGAAACACTGGACATATTGTCTTCTCCAGAATTATAGAATGGAAAGCTTATTCACAGCTAAGTGAGGTTCACATTGATCAAAATAGAAAGAAAAGAGAAGAAACTGAACTCCAGCCTAACTGACAACATGAAATTCCTAAAAGCCAAAGTATTCTGCAGAGTGAAAAAAATCATCCTCAGGCAATAATATCATATTTGTAGTGCATTTACTCTCATCCTGCTGTTATGATTTTATTTAAAATGTTGTTGGTTTTAATTTTATATTTTTATAATAGCATGAATTTTGTTGTTGAAATATAAGATCTTTTATAGACACTATTACGTGGTATTGAGCAGATTTATTGAAATTTTAAATAAACATTAAACATAAGTAATGTGCGGATTCCTGTGTGCAAAATTAAAGATGAAAGTAGTGGAATGACAAGTTGCAATGCTTTTCACCATACAATCAGCTTTACTTAAAATAGGAGAAAAATAAAGAAAAAGAGAGTTAGTTTAGAATCCAGAATATGTCTCTACAATGTACAGGGGACAAATACAAACTCATCCCTTTTGTGCTCCACATATTTTTAAAAGCTTCCCTTTCCCAGGTTCCTTCATTCTACACACAACATTGCTGGACACTATTGACGGCTTTCAAACTTCCTTTCATAGTCCAAAACTGATGGAACCATGTTAGTACAATGTCAAGCCTATAGCTAAGCACAACATATAGTACGCCCAAGCTTATGCAACGTTTCTTAATTTCTAGCACAAAATTAAATTAAACACAGATGGCTTTTTAGCTGGTCTAGAGTATAGGCAGGACAAGATCTAATCTGCCTTTAGTTTTCCTTCAGTTATGATACTGATGGAATTTGATCCTTATGGGTCCCTTCCAACTTGAGATATTCTGTGATTCTATGATTCTATGAAATAATTGCATGCATTCATTACTTATGAAAGAAGCCTGAGCACATCAAATTATATAGGAATATTTTAAAAATAACTGTTGCATTCTTTATTATTTGTCCTCAAAAGTTCACTCTTTTTGAATCCAGCTTTCCAAGCTTTTTGTATGACCGTGAAAGCTAGAAATGCTTTTTGTTAGAATGAAAGCTATTATCACAGAAAGGAAAGTGACAAAAATTTCTGGTATTGAAAACCCTGTGATACCTGATGCCACTCTAACAGAAAATAGTTGGAGAAGAGGGACCTGCTAACCACGCTGGACTCCTCTCTAATCAAGGCAAAATTGTTACCTTGCAAGGGGTTTGCTCTATAAGTGTCAAGGCACTGTTTGCACATTGTCAGTGGCTAAGAATATGGTGTATCCCAGGACTTACTCCTCGCTGGGGATCTCACGATACCTTGCACACTGTTGATCCCAGGCATGAGTCGGGAATCGGATAATCAAAATATCAGTCTCAGAAATGCAAAGTAATTAATTCAAAAAGTATTTTTTTACATAATAGAACATAGCAAACAAATAAAAATAATATAACAGAAGTATTTAATGAAAGAAATATAAACATAGTACCTGCTTATTTCATTGCTTTATCTTTTGTAATGTCTTTAGGCAGATATAAAATTAATAACAATTAAATTCTTAATGAATTTTAAATTTAGATGTGGACAGCCTGGTAGGAATCAATCTTGCTCAAGTTTTAGACGTTAAGTTGCAAGTAAGTGAAAACCTTCTTACATGTCCAGGTGGGAATCAAAATTTTATTAATCATAAGCTTAAGTTTATTAGTAGAGGAACTAATCTCAGGACAGACCCCTTAATTTATTTTCTAATCACATCAATTACTAGCATGATGGAGTCTGAGCACAAGATTTTCACTCCTAGGCATTGCTAAAAAATCTACAATTAAGTCTTCAAAAATGCTTCCAGAATGCTCGTGCATAATCTGGCTCAATGTATGTGGCAGCATCGTAACTGCCTGGCACTGATTGAGCGATGGGTGTGCTCTGACAGCTGGCATTGCCTCTGCAACAGAGGGCATCTCTGTTGCACTTGGACTGCAATCCCAGTGTGCTGTTTGCATGGAGGACAAATCTACTGCTCTCTGCTCTTCAGTTGACTCTCAAGACATAGTACAGGTAAGCCTTGCAAGTTCTGCTTACGAGAGCATTGGCTTTTACACATGCAACTATAAAGGTTCTGCTTCTAACACCAAATGTTAGAAGAATAGCACTGGAAGCCAACTAAGCAATCTAGAAATGAGATATTCAAGTTGTCTAGAAAAAAACAGATAAAAAAATCCCCACAGCAACAAGGAAAGAAGCAGAACACAAAGAATAATATCAGTGGTTAACAAACGTCTTCAAATGGCACAGACAGCAGAATAGAAATCAGTTGGTTTCTTCTGTTAGTGCCAATTTATTCTTTCCAATGGATCCATAGGTTTTGCATTGTTTCTGGTCCTGAATCAAAGTTTTCAATGTATACTAAAATTTAACAACTGCTTACCCCTTTAAGACCACTGTAAAAACATGTCCTTGCGCTAGGTGTTAGGTATCCAAACGTGATAAACACGCCTCTATTTTTATGACTTATGAAGAGATATTTTTAAGCATATTATTCCTATCAAGATTATGCCTGGAAATGATTTGTGCAAAAGACATGCAAACTGTCTCTTTTCAACTTCCTTCATTAGGTTAGAAGAACATTGCTGAATGCTGGTGAAGTAAATGATTGAGCAAAAGTGCAAATACTGTAAAATATTTGCTTATGTCCACCTGAACCAACAGCAGAGCCTTCAGTGGTAAAGCACATGTTTACTGTCACTGATGCCAACAGGAATGTTCTGTGATCTGATTGCACTGGTGAAAAAAATTTTAAAGGCTCAGGATAAGAACATGACTGTTGTTCTTTTAAGACAAGATCCCAGTTATTAATTATTTATAGGTGCTCTGGCATCTGAACTCCACAAGACATAATCCTGTTCAGCCTCTTTTTAGTGTTGATATACAGCCCATAAGAATGACAGGTATAGATTGCAACACCCACAGCACACAAACCTAAACCTCTATCTACAATTCTTAGAGTACCCATGCTTTTCTCAGTTAAAGAATACGGTGCCAGTCGTTCCAAAACAGATGGTAAACCACATCCTGGGGTGCATTAAACACAGTATAACCAGACAGTCAAAACAGGTGATTATCCCACTGTATTCAGCATTGGTGCGGCCTCAGCTTGAGTGCTGTGTGCAGTGCTGGGCCCCACAATTTAAGAAGGATGTGAAGGTCCTTGAATGTGTCCAGAGGAAGACAACAAAGCTGGTGAAAGATCTGGAAGGAATGTCCTCTGAGGAACAGATAAGGACTTTGGGTTTGTCTAGTTTGGAGAAAAGGTGACTGAGGCACCTCAGACCTCATTGCTCTCTACAGCTTCCTGAGGAGGGGAAGTGGAGAGGGAGGTGCTGGTCTCTCCTCCCTGGTATCCCGTGACAGGACACATGGAAATGGCTCAAAGCTGTGTCAGGTAAGGTTCATACTCAATATTAGGAAACACTTCTTTACCAAGAGGGTGGTCAAATAATGGAACTAGGCTTTCTAGAAACATGATCAATGCCCCAAGCCTATCTCTGTTTGGAGCAATTTGGACAATGCCCTTAATAACATGCTTTAACTTTTGGTCACCCCTGAATTGGTCAGGCAGTTGGACTAGATGATCATCACAGGTCCCTTCCAACTAAAATATTCTATTCTATTCTAAGTACTATCATGAAATATGATCACAGTCACTTATGCTCTGGCATCTTTGACAAGCGTATCCATAGTCATCAACTAATTTGCTTTAAAATACGTGATGTACATGTAAATGTTACACAAGTTTATAGTTAGTATTTATGTAGGAAAAAACTAATTTTGCATCTTAGGTACTGTCATGGTTTAACACCAGCTGGCAACTAAGCATCATATAGCCACTCGCTCGCTCCCCCCACAGTGGGATAGAGGGTGGAGAGAATTAGAAGGGTAAAAGTGAGAAAACACGGGGGTTGAGAAAAAGACAGTTTAATAGGTAAAGCAAAAGCCACACACACAAGCACAGCAAAACAAGGAATTGATTCACTACTTCCCTTCAGCAGGCAGGTGTTCAGCCATCACCAGGAAAGCAGGGCTCCATCACACATAACGGTTACTTGGGAAGACAAATGCCATCACTCTGAACGTCCCCCCCTCCCTTCCTCTTCCCCCAGCTTTCTATACTGCGCATCATGTCATATGGTATGGAATATCCCTTTGGCCAGTTGGGGTCAGCTGTCCCGGCTATGCTCTCTCCCAGCTTCTGGTTTACCTCCTTGCTGGCAGATCATGGGAAGCTGAAAAGTCCTTGCTTTATTATAAACACTGCTTAACCACAACTAAAACATCAGTGTGTTATCGCATTATTCTCATGCTAAACCCAAAACATAGAACTATACCAGCTGCTAGGAAGAACAATTACTCTATCCCAGCTGAAATCAGGACAGGTACACATAATCTCATATCTTCAGTAGATTTATAACATTAAGAATAAATTTATTAAGGTAATCTAAGATTGTAAGTCTATTCACAGTGTCAGGTCTTCATGCTTTGAAATGGTCTCAATATCTGATGTTTCAGAGAGCTAAAGGAGTTTTACTGTAATTAGCAGACAGTATAAGATACTGATAGTTTACAGGGAAGAAGAGATACATTGGAAGATGTATTGTATAATTAGAAAGATGTCTGATATCAGTGTTCTGAAGTCACTGGAAGTAACATGTCCTTGCTGTTTTTTGGCGCTGGTTCAGGGTTTTCCTCTGAAAGACCATTCAAGAATTTTTTTGTAAATTAAATGAAATCATGATGCTTAAGACCCCATGTTCTCTCAGATTAGCCCAATTAGAAAACAGATTGAAAAAGTATTTGAAACAGATGGACAATCAGACAGATACACAGAATAGTTGCATTACCTTTGGTTCTATAGAAAACCAGAATAAACAAATTTGGTTTATTACATGTAAACTGAAAAGTTAACATATATACTGTGAGATAGTAACCTTTTATTATTTTTGCTGTTCTACTCAGCATACAGCAGGAAGACACATAAGATGAGCAGTTAATGCCTTGATGACTGCAATGGGATGCATCACTTCCAGACAATCTGCTCCAAAAAACACAAAGGAAATGTTCTTAGGCCTTCCTAGTGTCCATTTGTCACCATATTGAAAAGTTGCAGCAACACTGGATTTTGACAATTTCTGTTCCTCTTTAACTATTGCTTTCACCAGCATTATATGATGAATACAGATTTGAATTGCCTTCATTATTTATTTATTAGGATCTCCTGCAAGCATATAAGTACAAAATCCTTAAAGACCTGTAGGACCATTTAAAAAAATTATTTTTTGTTAAGGATATTTTAAGAATACTTGAAATTTTATGGCAAACTTAAAATAAAGTATTTTGATGATTATTTAGAAAATTCATATATCTTACAGTCTAGATCCTACAGTGAATTCATATTTCCAAAAGTAAGTACATGTCATTTTTCTCTCAGGACTAAATCATATATTTTATAGTGTCACCGCAAGTAATCTGTTTTCTTGTTGCAATCAGAGAGGAAAGAGAGCAAAATAGGTACCCTCTAGCAGAACCATTCTTTATCAGTATATTCCTGTAGGCCTACCCTGTGTAGACTATGAAATCTAATCTTATTATACAAAATGACAAACCTGAAATTCTAACTCTAGAAGAGATTTTCTATATTATGGGAGTGAGGATGGTGAGGGAAGAAGAAAGGATAGAAAAAAGCAGGGAAAAATGCTGTAGGAAGGAAAGATAATTATAGTGTGCAAATGGCCAAGGAAATGTCATAAGGCACACGATGAGCACAAGATACAAATTGTAGTTTTCAAAAAAAAGCAGCATCCATCTCTTTTTCCCCTTGGCTTAACACTGCTAGCTATAATGAGTCCTGATTATGTTCTTCATTTGGAAAGCCAAAAAAACCCAAAATCACATTAATATTCCTAATCTGCAAAGAAAAGAAAAAAAAAAATCTTATATTGACCTTCCAAAAGAGAGGCTAGGCAATGTCGGAAAGCAGAAATACAGCAATCGTGTTAGTATAGGAGATACAGGTTTACTCTGTTAAAAAACTTACTTACAGCAACATTTGGGAAAAGTGTAGCAAGCTTGTTTCAAGTGGGTTTTAGTGAATATTTTTCTTTTATATCCATATAGGGATCTAAGACTCAAGTTACACTCAAGATATTACAAGTGCATTACAAACCAGCAGAATCTATTGTTTTGACTTAAATCTGCAAGGTTCAGCTTGCCTTGGAAACGAAGGATAATATATTTTGTTCAACATAAAAAAAAGATGATTCACACCTACATAAAAGGATATGCCACTTAACCACATCCATAAGCACAGTTTGCATAATCAACAGAAAACAGTTCCACCAATATATGAATGTAGCCTTCTTTTTGCAAGGAAATCACTTTTTTTTGTTGTTTGACTTACTTGATATGGACATATTTGTGAAGTTGATAACATGCATGTTGATTATGGACTCTGGGGACATTTCACATTCTGAATATGTAGGAAAGGTAGTGTGTGAACAGTGTTGGCTAATGGTGTCTCTTCATTCATGTATAGCTTTTATTCCTTGACTGGATGCAGTGTGAAGATCTAGGAGGAAGTAAGAAGGTCTCTGAAGTGCTTGAAATTATTAACTGCAAAGGAGAAGATAATTCAAGAAATGGTCATTTTGTTTTCTGGGTCACAAATCAGAAAGGTCTGCTTCCTCTTTACACACACTGAGCTGTTTTGAACTCACCTGACTAGTTGCATTTCACATCTTACCTTACATTTGCAATGACCAAAGTTTCTGAGACCAGAGACGAGATCTGCTTCTTAGGTGACTTTCTGAGGTCTTAGAAACCCTTCTGCTTGACCCTACCCTAATTTCAGTCAAATACGTCTGCATTCTACTTCAAATGATGAAAATATTTACATTTTATGAAAACATTGACATGTTTACTTTCAAAATTCATTTTCTGAATGTGTTTGTATTTGCATAATGGGCTTGTGAGTCTTTGGTCATAGAAATTATAGTAAATATATACGTACTCAATTCATTCTGCAAATGTGAGGGTATGAATTGTGTACCTCCTACATTTATTGGACAGGCATCCAAAACCAGCTCGTTGCTTCTTAAAGAAGCTACAGGGCTTGTCTGGAAGAGGTGATTATTAAATAGTCCTATGTTTGCAGCACACACATTGTGCTTCCTTGAGCTATCTCTCTCTATATATACTGACACAGATACTATGTACTGTGTACTGTGTAAAATTTATTGGATTACTCTGTACTGTGTCCTAACCAGGATTATGTACTGATTTATGGCCCCATATTTCCAGCATTTGCAGTGTCTCTGAGTCACCTGAGCTGCAGTCTTATCCATGAGATGTGATTTTGTTCAGCTCAGTAAGCCTGACTAACTGCACTGAAGCATCTCACCACTGGTTTTGCAAACTGGTCCAATCTCAACAGCAGGGAGGGATGAGCCTCAGTTTTGGACTCCCCTCTCCTGCACGAGGGGAGAGGCAGTACTTGACTCTGTGCTGGCTTGTTCAGGCCCGGGAGGAGATGTGTCTTCAGACCTATGATGTCCCCTCCTGTTACACCTGCAACTTTCAGCTCATTGCCAAGCTGTTCACAAGGAAAGATATTTGGCTTTTAGGGTAAAATCAGCTTTCCAAACACCTGCTCCAATTTTATCCAGAAAACCAACAACCAGGTGGATGCCTATATCTTGCAGATGGGCTACAGGCTTTGAGTTATCTAGTGAGTCCCACTGGAAAATACCAATCTCTGATGCTCAGCAAAATATTCTGGATTTTTCAGAAATGAATAAACAGTGTAATTCCTCCCAAATCCAGTTCCCCTTTATTATCATGGGTTGAGTGCACAAAAATGAAATAATAGCCTACAAAATTACAGAGGCATAGGAATACAATTGCAGCACCTAAAAATAAAAATCTTATAGCATTCATGATCTCTGTAATATTTATCACAAACTACTACTCATGAACAGCCTTGCATACATAGCCTATGAAAGAGACAAGGAAAAAAAACCCCAAACACTATTGCCATTTCAATCAGATTTCATTTTGTCTATAATTATTTTGAAACCCACCCAACTACATTGAACTGTCTACTGAGTCAGCTTCTCTGGAAACTGCCCCCTCTGCCCTCCCGTAGTGCTGTGTACACAGGATTTATTTTCATACCAAGAATTATTTAAAAACCTGATCCGCCCTGCTGGAATCACAGCTTTGATGACCAGTGTAATTCCTACCTGCCTAAGCTGATGCCACAGACACTTCATCAGCTCTTATGCCGTCCTTCACATCTGTGTGGAGGCAGGGAAAATCACAGCCGCAGGATCACTTTGCACAGCCATACCTGGCAGCTCACCAGTGGTTTTCTTCAATTGCCTAACAGGAGCAACTCCCCGCATGACTAAAATGAAATGATCTGATACTGCTTTCATTTTCCCATTTCAGCTATACTGGACCCAGCTCTCCTGCTTTGTGTTTTCAGGTTGCAGTGTGGATGCGTTCCCTCTGGACCGGTGAGACGTACGCAAGGCAGCAGGCAAGTATGGTAACTCCTCTATACAAGCACAGACAGCTTCTTCTGTATACAGGTCAGTAAGTAGTCAAACTGACAACTGACCCATCACGAAGCTATGTCTTTCTACCCATTGCTTGTAATCTAGTGTGTATAATAGAAGTTTAAGGACACAGTTAGTGTTTGTTGATCTAAACAGACTTAATATACAGTTTTTATGACTCTCTAAGGATGAGTGCTTCAGATTAAGGTCCCTAATTGAAACTCCATGGTTATTTGGACAGAGAAAATGTCATTTCAGCAATTGGTACATGATAAACTTTGTCCTGATATATTTTGCAACCCCAGAGTAGAAGACGGGAAAAGTAACAGAACAGAACTCAGTCCAGCATAATCGGCTTTCATTGAAAGCTTTATTTCTTAACTCCAGCTCCTTGTTATTTGAAAAAAATAACAGCATACAGCAGGCTAGCCAAACATCCATTGTTAAGTCCGAATGGTTCAGAATGGGCATAGGATTTACACAAATTAAATTTTGACATATACTGGTCTGATACTCAAAAGAAAAATGCAGAAAAAACAGCTTGATCCCACATATGCCCTTCAAGTGTTCACACTGAGGCCAGAAAACAGGAGCCACATTGCACAACAACATATTTCCTGGTTTAGAGTATTTGCAAAGGCTCTGCGTTTTTTAATATATTTTTGGCCTGTATTTGTCAGGCTGCTGACTGCTAACAATGTGAGGAGTCGCATCCAGCGGTTCGCTTGCTTAGCAGCAGAATGTGTATTTGTCAGAATGCAGTGCATTTGGGCAGCCTTCATAGCACACTGTTAGAACACCTAAAAATACTTCAGCTGGCAGAAAGACATGTTCTTGTTCCCTTTCTGTGCTGGTTGTTTCTGACATTATTTATAAATCTAAACTTGGAAGCTTGCTTTTTGCATTCAATTTTTTCCATAATTGCTGTATTATTGCAGGATTGTTATCTGCTGTAGTATGCCAAGGAGTCCTTTTCCTGTTGTTCTGTATTTCTTTAACCTGATTTTGTTCCTGGCTCTATCTGGAACAGAGCTTGCTTTCAGAAATTCCTCAGAGGACCTTGTTGCATAGCCTTTTCTTGCTCACGCAGATAGGCTGAGCTTAGACTGACTTCACTGTCAGTGGTATGCCAGCAGGCACATCCAGCCCATTTTGATATTTCTTTGACAGGCAGGAGTAAAATCCTGCAAAACAAAAGCAGCTTTTTTTTCCTGTCTGCAGCAAATTGATTTTTTTCTTTAAAAAATAGTGGGATTTTCCCTTAAAAAATATACCATCAGTGACACCACCAAAATGAAGAGAGGACAGAAAGCAACCTAAATAATACTGAGGTTACAAATGCTCTCTGATCCCTCCCCCCCCCAGTAAATGTATTCGCAGTACATGCAAACTATGATACTTTTAGCTTGCTGGTAACAATCCATCCATGCTTTGCTTAGCTGAACCAACCTATTTCTAGGACTTTCTGTCCTCAAATACTCCTAGTATTCATCCCCCTGGGTATTCTGTGCTTACAAAGATGTTCCATATAACTTCATGAACACATTTTTCTCCACAGATCTCACCTTGGGCATCTGTTAATAGACAAATAGAAAAGCAACTTTTCTGTACATCCTTGAATATTTCTCTATATCCCATTTACCTTCTTTTGCAGCTAGATCTTAGGATAAATTGTGCCTTTGAATTCCTAAATCCAATATTCTGCAAATTAACTTAGTCATTCATGATACCTTTGAATACATCTGAGAAAAGATTTTTTGTGCTCTGTCTCCCTGTGGAACACTAAAAGACGTAAACCACATTTATCACTACCTCTAAATACAAGCTGTATGTATAAGTTAGACTGCCCTGAAATCCCAAGCCTTTATAAGCTTTCAGGAATAAAACATTAAAATTAAAAAAAAAAAAAACAACAGAAAACAGAGTTAGCTGTGAAAATATAGTCATATATACATTCTAATAAAAATCATGTTTAATTTGATACTTTTAAAATAATGTTACACAGACATCAATACATTTCATCTTTTTAGCTGGCATATTAGTAGGGCAAGGAAAAACAGAATCATTCTTGGTGAAAATTTTTTTTCTGGCTGGAGGAAACGGGAATAAAGACTACTACTAAGAGTTAAAGTAGCCCTTTATTTTGCTCAAAGGCTGATCTTATTCTTGCTGTATTGTGGTAGTCCCCAGAGCAGGTAAAATACTTTAATATAGGTTGAAAATCTGTGTTCATGCTGGGTTGCAGATGATGCCCCGTGTCCCAGATAGGTACTGCACGGAATCACACCATGACGTCCAAGTGCCTGCGCCTAAGCCCATGGCAATTGTGTGGAATTGGATAAGGCACAATCAGAAAAGCGACTTGAATCTGAGCAGTCATTCAGTTATCTACTCCCACAGCACACTGTGATCTTTTCATAGTACTCTTAAGTCATGAAAATACAATGGTATTTTTAAGCACATGTTTATTATTCTTGCAATGGAATGATACAACAAAGGAGTGTGGGAAGGAAGGCTTGCAACAAAGAAGGTTCTTTTCATCTAATAAGTAGCTGCTGTCAGGCAAAAGGATGTTATAAGTGCTAAAATTGCATGATGGTTCAAAAGGTGAATAAAAACTAACCAACAAAACAAACAAAAATATAAACCAACTAAACACGAAACACAAAAAAACCCCAAGGAGTCTGGGGAGAAAGGATTATTAAACCACTAAGATGTGGATTGGATTCAGGCAGTCTCAGGTCCAAATCACTAGAAACCAGCAAATTATCCTGGAAAAGTATCACTAAATGTTTGCCCTGTTTCTCCTTCTTCCGTAAGGTGCTCGTTCTTCACAAGTGTTGTAAGCAGGATAACAGGCTAGATGGACCTCTTCTCTGACCTACTTAGGTGCTAGAGAATTAAGAAATGAGAGGTACAGGTCACAAATGGCAGTTTGGATGGCAAACTGAGATTATGGTTTAATGAATGAAATCAGTGAAAAATTAATGAATGGAATTAGGGATGCGTAGTCACAATTTCTCTCACTGACATGTGCTGTGATTCTCAATCTTGCCTAATACAAGTTGGTTCCTGGTTTCTGGGTGAAGCTTTGCTACAAGTGCTGCTATTTAGCTTTGAAACTTAAATCCATACTACAGATTTTTGCTCCCCCCTTTTTTTCCCTTATAGCTTCAAAGAGGAGAAACGAAGGGCCATATCGCTTTAAGGCATCTTGCATACCATAATACAGGAAAATTAAAACACAGTTTTGTTTTGATGGTAGACATATTTGGAAACAAACATATCAGGTTATTTTCAAAGACAATCCAAAATGTTTTGCAATTTTATTTTATTTTCCAAACTTGATTGCATCAGTATTCATAGGCACTTTTGCCTCTGGTACCTGTATAACTTCTGTTTGCCTTGAGTCAAAGTAATATGATAAGACAGAATTTGGAAAGATCACCCAGACCATAGCATTTTCCCCAGAGTCTTACATTCACTGAAAGACATTGCTTAATAGTTTAGATACATTTTTCTCTTTTTTTTTTGCTTAAAAACAGGCCTCGTTTTTCATAACCTTGTCAGCAATTTTTAGCTCAGAAAAGCTAACTCCTGCACAGAAGGGTTAGTGTGTGGGAAGTTAGCTGTGAGGGAAATGAAGGAGGGGGGCAGATGATTGAGTTGCAGAGATACAATGGAAGAAGAGTAATACAAAAAAATCCAGCAAACATTGGAAATTCTACAGTAAAAAGAAATGCAAAGGTTTAATCAAATAGGAAGGAAAAGTAGGCTACTGAAGATCCCCTCTTCCAGTACATCTTCTTGTGACCAAAACTTCCTAGTTTACCTATTTATTTTCATGTATTTCACAATATATTTGGGGGTGGCTTGTTTCATTGGTCCATCATCAATGTACGTAGATTTATATTCCCATATTCAACATGGTCAAAAGGATCAAACATCTAAATCATTGGTGTAAAATTTTATAGATTTTTAGCAAACCAGACTCATTGTAGCCTCCCTCATTAATGGGAAACCAGAAAAAGTCTCTTGGATTTTACCCCTTTTCCTCCATTAAGAAAAAAATACGTGCATTCATATGCGCCAAGGACAAACTATTCTTGTTGATAAGTCTTTTTGGCTATAGTTTTACATCTGATGCCAAGGGTGCCCCAGGTCTGCTCAGGATCTCCTGCTGCTATCTGCTCATTTCTCCTCCCATGTCTTCCACTTCTCTTAACGCTCTTCTGTAGGAACATTGGTTTATGCGGTCATGCACTGATACTGGAGAAACAGCAACTAGACTAGCTGTAAAATAACACCTTCTATTTGCAGCAATATTTTTCAACTGCATGAAATCCCTGAACTGTTCCTTCATATCAGCAGTCATGCTGACACAAGGCTGGGCTTGTTTAAGCTAACACTATAGGAGAAACTTACATGGAACCAGATTTTTATGAACGTGATTCCTTCCTATTTGTAGCTCTAGTATGACTCTATGCAGTCAACACACCTATTCCTGTGCAATCAATAACAGTGTCACTACAGACAATTTATGATATTAAAGGTGAAGCTGCCTGCAAGGTTCTGTTAAGTCTTGTTGGCTTATCTTATTCCTTTTGCATCATATTGTATTTCTCCTGTGCTTATTCCTGTCACGTTTCATTGCACTATACTTCAAAAAGTTCAGTTCGGATTGTAACTGGTCTGTCTGTAAAATGTTCTTCTTTTATGCTTTTAGATACCTTTTTGTTTAAAAAAAAAAATCCTGCTTATCCACGATTTGCAAAGATATAAATAGATATTTTTATTTATAAGGAATTTATCAGTGTAGCAGAAAAATCACTTGGAAACCTAAATTGCATAGAAACCCCTGAATCACAACCGAGCAACACACAGATTTGGGATAACATTTATTACAAGAAGCGAACTGCTAGACAGATAAAATTTTCAATAAAAGTAAGAATTCATGAACTACAGTTTATTCTCAATGATTACAGCAGGCTCTTCTCAGCTGTGCAAACAGTAGTTCATAGGTCAGGGATCATTAGGAGCATTTTAGCCAGCTCAATTCCCTATGCATAGTGCCCCGGGAGAAATTCACGGGTATTGTCTGCACGGGTGTTGTACAAACAGCTCGTTCTCCACAAGGACGTGGGTCTTCTTTTGGCTGTATCTGCCAACCCTCTGAGGAGATTTCAAATAACCTAGAGCACCCAAAATGGCACTAGATGTCTGTGTTTGGGCAAAAGAATTGTTGCCTTCATGTTCATGAAGCGTATCACAGATATGCTTTCCCAGCAGATGGTAACATCTAATCACATTGACCGGTTTTAATTCTTCAGGAGCAGCAACATACACAGCAGCTGTGTTTACAGCAAATGCAGTCCTCATCATGTCTGCCTAAAATATGCTATATATTCTCAGAAACTTCCCACGTTTGAGCTCAGGGGCTATTTTTCAGAGCCTGGCAAGGGTCTCTTCAGGAAGCTCTACAGCCCCAGCTGCAGAAGGAATGGTCAGGAGCCGGGCACTACCAGATGGCTGTTCCTTTTCTGTCTCCATCTTCCATTCCTGTCCTCGCAGAAGTCAGTCCCAGTAGCCACCAAAAGGTTTAAGGAAATAACCTTTAACCAGTGGGAGCAAGGAAGTGTAGAGCGTGGGGAGATGGGGGAGGAAGAAGCAAGTATCTGAACAGACAAATTGGAAAAGACATCTGAAAAGGACAGATTTAATGGGGAGTTAGGAGAGCTAGTGTGTGCTTAATAAGAGAAGATCTGAGATCAGTAGTAGGATCTAGGGCTGAGAGGAGGCTGAAGGTTCGGAGGAAAATTAAACAGCTTGAGAGTCCAGTCAGAATTGCCGAGTGAAAGGTGGAGAGATTTCAGCGCAACTATGCTAATGCTTAGCCGAGTAACATGGTCATCCCACCTACCTACTGCATGTATTAGTGAATAAATAACTGTTCTATGCTCTAAATTGTTTGCATCCTGCTGGCAGAATCTCTTTCACTGAATAAAAGATAATAAAAATAAAAAGTGACCAAGTGAGGGAGAGTCATTCTTCTCCTGTGTTTCAATCATCAATATTACTTACCTTCTTACAGGTTCCCATGTGGGCCAACAGACTTTTGGAGACTTTCTGGTTTGCAGGAGACAGTACACAAACCTTTCTCCATCCCCAGGGAGTCTTTTTCTTTGTGTTACATCTGATGCCTCGCTGAAATGCCTTGCTTCTCTGAGCCTTTTCCTGTTCTCTACTGTGCTGTTAAGTCAGTGCTGGCTGTGTTTCTCACACACTTCATCTCCTCTTTTCATGGATGTCCTACCCTCATACTCCGGAAACTTCTCTGCACAAACATTTGTCAGTTTTTCTCAGAAGCAAGTTCTCCCTCCTTCATATATTTACACCTGACTCTCTGTGCAGCTACCAGGGCAGCACAAAGCAGCAATCTTTTTAACAGAACAGAAGGTAGTACACATCATAAACCACAGAGAAAGAAAGCAAATATTTTCCAACACATTGGTTAAGGACTGGATGAATCCTCTGCTTTCTGTTGTGGCAGCTCTAACCTGAATTAATTTCTTTCCACACCTGTGTGTTTGCATATATGTGTCCGTGTTTATGTTATTGATCCAATACAGCCTTTTACAAAAGGCTTGTGTAAACTTCTCTGCACCATTAAGCTTTCTATATCGAGAGATGGCTAACAGCTAATGACATCAAAAATGAATATTTGCTTCCATAAAGAACTGCTGGTACCTTATTAATTTTTTTTTCCTTTGGAGACTATTATATTTTGAAACAGCTGTTCATTCAATATGACATTTTCTGTATGTCTCATTGTTCCTGGTCATTACAAAATATGTGTGCATAAAAAGAGTTTATTTTTCCTGTGTTCATTTGCTTCTATTGCCTCATAATCATAACAGAGCATAATCATAACAGAGGAAATACAATATATAAACAGCATAGTTAGTAGGTAAAATAAATTTTAAATTCTCCCATACGGTTTCAGTTGCTTCTTAGTGTAAAATGATGAAACACAGATGAAGATGTTTTGTTGGCCATAGAAAAAGTATGGGAATGGTCACACTCATTTTGGTGTGTAGCCTTTGGTGTTCTGCATTTCTGAACCTCACACTGCAGGGCCCAACTCATCTAAGGGATTAATTTTCATGGCAGACAACACTGTGATACGTGCAAGAGCCCTCCACCTGTGGGAATCTTCCTTAGCGGTTCTGTGGACATGGATCATGTCACTTGTGCTTTCCCTGCCTTCCATCCATTTCATAACATTCCTCATAGCCTAAGAAGCTTTCTAAAAAGAATAAAATGATGCTTCAGTGGCACAGAATCAGGCCGCAGTACGCTGAGATGTTTGTTAGTAGAAGAGGTCTGTTAGCTCACTGATGCTGGATTTAATGGAATCATGGCAAACTGATGCTTCAAATCTGAGATGAACAAGAAAAAAGTCTGCTGCAGCTCATCAAATATTTTTGAGATCTACAAATCTGGACCAAGTTTTTTTACTGGTAGAAAACTGGAAGAAAGCCATAGTATTACTGGTAATCTGTGACCACCTGGGTCTCAGAACTGGCCTGCATGTGAACCACAAAATGATGGACCTGTAAAAGCCAAAACTCTGGGTTCTGGGATGGCTTTGTCACTAGGAGTCAAGGACAAATATGAGCTGAAGAGGCCCTACTGCAAAATTGCTACATTGCTACAAAATTATTTTCCACGGCCAACATCTCTTGTTAATACCAGGCAAATCCTTGCTGTTGGACACAGGCCAGGTCTGCGAATGAATGGCAGGCTGTAATTACAGTTTTCCAAACCTAAGAGCTGGAGTAGAAAAGTGAGGGTGGACATATGGGCAATGGTGTGTGGACACAGATTGGGTGCTGTTCTATGCTAAGAGAATCATCACAAGTAACTCTGGGAACCATACTGGAACATCTTGTCTTTTGCTAAGTATTAGTAAGGATATGACCCAGTTTTAATTTTATTTTAACACTGAAATGGTAGAGTCGTTAGTGATTAAAATCCTCCTGTCTCCAATCCTTTGGAAGTTTTACTTCTGCTATTAATTACACACTTTAGCAGAGGACTGAAGATTTGTTGTATACCATGAGTATAAATAAGAAGCCTGGAGAGTTGTGCAGTTCTTTATCTGCCTACTTCAGCAACACTAGTGCAGTAACCGACCACTAAATCTGCAGCTGCTGGTATAGATCAGCACAGGCACAGTGCTGCTCTCTCTTCCTGGGAATGAGTTTTATCCATCCTAAAGCAAGAGTTTGAAGGTCTCATTAAGTGGAGGAAGAGTTCAGTTCCCCTTTCCAGTTAGCCCTTCACTTCAGCCTTTCCATAAAAATAAGGTACCATTAGCTGTCCATGTAGTTCAATCTTCCTTAGAAAAAGCAAAGATTTCTCAGGGACTCTAAGCATGTATTGCATGTCATCCGTACTGCTTTTGCTTTTTGCAGTAAAACGTCATTGGCATTAGTTACAGACTCGGTAGTTACATAGATGCTACACTGGAGGCTGAGAAGTTCACAGCATTTTCCTCTTATGTGTTTTATGCTTGTTGATCATTTAATTTGCAGAGGCTGTTCATCTTGAAAGTGATAAGGAGAGAAAATGCCAGTCATTTTAATCAAGCAAAATGCCAAAAAGAGGAAGGAAAATTAACCTCTGTTTTTCTTGTCTGATCACATGAGATAACCATAGACCATCATATTTCAAGTTATCCTATCACATTGTTATCATCTCCTTGCATCAGATTGTTTGGGGACCCTTCTGAGTAACAGAAGTCAGTGACAGAACTGTAATTTAACTTGTTTTTCATTCAGGGAGTAACCCATGTTTGCCTAGAGTAAATGGTATTCTCCATTTTTTTTCAGCCTATATAAAATGCAATAAACCACATGCTGTTTCTGAAAAAAAAAAATCAAAGATTGTCTACTAAAGGTTCAATAAACATTTTCATTGCCAGACTGATTAGATTAATCTCTAAAAGTTTATTTTTATTTGCATATATTTTTCATGTTTGAAGCTCGGGAGGCATGTATGAAGGGGAATGAGCACTGGGAATTTTTGTGGTTTGGGATATTGTTGTTTTTCTTGAGGTAGTTTTATCAACCTGTTAATATTTATTTATAGACCATGAACAGATGATAAACCATAAGATAAGAAACCCTGATGTAACAGAAACCTGATTTGTCTATTTGTTATAATTATGTAAAATTGTCATAGTTATAATGAATATTAGGTTAATTTTCCTTCTTGCTCTTTGTTCTTAATCACATGTTTCTTCTGTGACTGTCATTATCAGTAAAGGCACAAACAGTTCATCTGTTGAGTTAGTATTTTTCCACTTCAGTAAAAATACAAAGCATGATAAATGATACAAGACCAAAATATTTTGAGCTATGATTTACAGCCCATCATTTAAAACGTATAGAAATATGAAAAAATTTGTGATGATTAAGCAGCCATAATCTAGAATAAAGCAAGGGACTAGATGATCAAAGTTGTCCTCAGAACCAAAATCCTCCTCGCTACCCTCCTGAACCTGGAAATCTCCCAAACAAGACTTCTCTTCAGACAGGGAAAACGGAAGAG
>NW_010513923.1:22927-81630 GCF_000687285.1 Phaethon lepturus
GAGGACAAAGTTATAGGCAACTCTCCTGAGTGTGTTAAGAACAGTGGGTAAAGAAAACTCTCCTCACATTCTAGTAATTCCACTTACTCTCATGGTCAGAAAGAGGCACAGCAGGGTGAAAAAGCGAGTACCGGTCAATCTTCTGGGTTGAGCTTTGTGGGTGTGCTCACATGTTTCAGTCCAAAAAAATCTGTTACAGAAGCTCTGGCAACGCACAACTTCCAACACCAAGTATATTGACAAATAATCAATTCTGAGAACGCAGGACTGTACCAGTTGCAGTTGCCCAGGTGCTGGCAGCAGCTGGTGGGGGACTGCGGGGGGGCCGGGTCTGCCCGGTGCCAGGCACTGACGGTTCCAGCCGGCCCCAACGGCCCCACTACAGGGCACAGGTGAGTGAGCCTGTCAAGAAAGTGTTGAATAGAAACTCAGTGATCAAGTTCAGAAATAACATATTCGACGAGCATTGGTAGTCACGGGGAAGATCTGTAGTTAGGATGTTATTTGATTGCTCCTTGAAGCACGTTACAAACTTCTAGTAGACAATTTTTACAGAAGTTCCTATCAAATTTATCTAGCCAGTGGGTGGTGCTTTTTTTCTCATCCTTTAGGAATTAATAAGTTTTATGCAAAGCTGGTTGCTTAAGTAGATCTAAGAAGGCCACTTAGTGGTGAAAGCTCTGTGTTTTGGCGATAAGGTCAGTGGGACCCCCTTCTGTTCATCACAAGAGGTGAGCAATACTTAGCAAAGACTGAGTTTATACCTTCTTTGATATTACTGTATTTCTTGATGAACAAAACATATTAGAATAACCAGGCAAGTGTTTAAAACCTCTCCTTCTGTCCCGCAGGTTAAGATCATAAGGTGAGAAGTTTGTTCAGTTTTGCCCAAAATGCAAGTAGCCAGTGGTAGGATGGCCAGAATCAGGAGCTGGCCACCGTAGGCTGTGCAAAGCTGTCACGTCTGGGGCACAACCTCGCGTCGCTCTTCTGGGTTTACTGCCGGTAGGTGACTCTGGAGCTTGAGCGAGACCACAGGGTTTCTTTCCTTTCATAGGAAGAGTCACAGGGAGCGTTTCCCTGGTCCACTTAGAACACCAGAACGGGTGCTGTGCCGGCACGTGTTAGTTCTGCCGTTCAATAATTCTGTCAAGTAAAGGAGTGGTAACAGTACGCAAGCTGGGCATTTAAATTACCACTACTGAGTAGCTGAATTAACCGATTGCTTTCATGAAACAAACTGCTTTTACTGCTGCTCGGGTGTTTTGCAGATTGCTGCATCTCTTATTCTCTTTTAAAGCGCTTGCTTTGTAACTGTAAGAGCTTACGGTGCTCCGTCCTTTTTTTGAGGAAATTTAAGATGGGACTTGCAAGAGTGCTTGTGAAGTGCAAGCTGGTACGCAAGCACCAGCTATTTCTGATCCCCGCTTCTGTTCCAGAACAGTTTTGCTTTACTTTGACAGCTGAATTTTTGTTCTACTATTTTGATGAGTTCTGTGTATACCTGTTATATATCATGCTTGCTAGCAAGAGGAGTTCTTCTGATAGAAGAAATGCAAAGCATAAAGGAAGGATAAATGTTTGTCAATTCCCATCTGCTAATGTAACTTTCAGTATTAATTTTAAAATTATATTTGATAGCCGTATGAAACGTTTCATACACAGGTATCCTATCCTCATCTGTGTTCCACACAGATGCACTTATGCTTTGCAGTTGTCTGCATATAAATATGGACATAATATTAGTTATTTCCAAGTCCACATGGGAATATCAATAAAATGTTTTGCATAAAAAAAAAAAAGATGGGATTTTTTTGGTAATGACTACACTTTCTTCACCATTTTGTGCTTTCTAGATGTTTATTCTCAAGATTGTCTTGCAGGAGTTAAATTTCAAAAACTGAATGCCTAAATAAAATGTATATATTTGAGTGAACAAAAGCCCATTTAATTAGCCAGGTTTAGGTTTATCATGTATAATTTATCCGAGCATGTACAAAAAAAACTCCTTCACTCTTTGGAAAAGCATGTTCCCCACTGAAATTTGCCTGAAAAAGAGTTTATATTGGAAATCCTTTTAAAGCTGTAGAAATGGCAGTATATTGCTGTCGTGGTTTAACCCTGGCCTGCAGCTAAGCCCAACCCACACTAGGATGGGGGAGAGAATCAGAAGGGTAAAAGTGAAAAAACTCATGGGTTGAGATAAAGGCAGTTTAATAGATAAAGCAAAAGCCGCGCGTGCAAGCAGAGCAAAACAAGGAATTCATTTACTGTTTGCCATCGGCAGGCAGGTGTTCAGCCATCTCCAGCACCAAGGCTTGATCACGCATAACGGTTACTTAGGAAGGCAAACACCATCCGAATGTGTGTCCCCCCGCTTCCTTCTTCTTCCCCCAGATTTATATGCTGGGCATGGTGTCATATGGTGGGGAATATCCCTTTGGCCAGTTGGGGTCAACTGTCCCAGCTGTGTCCCCTCCCAGTTTCTTGTGCACCCCCCGCTTGCTCGCTGGCGGGGCAACATGAGAAGCAGAAAAGGCCTTGACGCTGTGTAAGCGCTGCTCAGCAATGGCTAAAACATCGCTGCATTAGCAACACTGTCTGATGCAGCACAGATCCAAAACATAGACCCATACAAGCTATTATGAAAAAAATTAACTCTATCCCAGCCAAAGGCAGTACATCCACAAAATTTTTGCCTTACTCTGCTATATTCAGGTCTTTAAAAGAGAATTTGATTTTAAAGAAAATGGAAAGTTTAATCATGTTTAATGGGCAGGATATAGCTTGGCATTTTAAGAATTTCAAAGATTAATTCCAGCAATTCTATGTGCCTAACTTTGAGGGCTCTGTTTTTGTCAACATATCCCACTTTACACTGAAAAACCATGCACTTTACAGAATGCTTAATGTACATATATAAACACCACCTGTCATCAGTGAAAATCATATTGCATGTAGGGTCATAAAAATGCTGACCAAACCGAAGCCCACCTGCAACCATTAAAAATAAAAATGACACTTGAATGTTGGGTTTTGGTGGTGTTTTGGGGGGTGGTTATTTTGTGTTTTTGTTTTTTCCAACAAAATCTACCTTTCAAGTTTTTCGGTAGAAAAATAAAAAGAAGGAAGATTAAGAAATAAAAAGAAATATGCATGTGTCATTCTGTCTTCCAAGATCAGCTTTGGTAAGGCACATTCCCTAGTCAGAGTAATGCTTTTCTTATTCTTTGTTCGTACACAATATCTCATTTATTTCAGTAAGTTTCCCTTTGTAAAATAAGAGTCAAAAATAATTACAGTCAAAAATAATGAGGACTAGTTGGTTTCACCTGTTGTGAATTTAATGATGATCCATATCAGGACCTATGTATAACATTTTTTAATTGTTTTTAATTTGCAGTTCACTCATTCACATAAACTGCAGTAGCATTGCAAATAGTGGCTCCTGTCCATATCAAAATGGAAAAAATGGACTTGACTGTATGGAAAAAAGCAGTGTTTTCCTTGAAAAAACATCTTGACTATTTGTCAAGAAGACACAGAAATAAATTATTATTCAATTGTAAAATAAATATGCCAACTTAAATTGGAGCCCATAGATGTATGTTCTCACTGTTCAAAATGCTGGGATACTAAGTTCTACGTTAGGTCCACTTTGCATTAAATCCTTTCAAAGCTTCCTGGATTTTTGAACCTATTTAACAATGTGGAACTGTATCTGAAGATCCTTAGTAAAACAATAATTCTTGTTCTAAGGAAAAATAATTACAGTATATATTAAATCAGTGGTTTTTTCCTGTCTATGAAAAACACAAAGTAGGATTCTGTACTGAAAGGGTTATATTCCTCATGAAATAGAATGTAGCAGTTTCTTGTATGTGTCTGTGGTTGCCAATGAGAAATCATCTGAAGAAAAAACATTTAATGGACATACAAATAATTAGAAAAAGAAACCAATCACACCTTAGTCACAGCAAGCGTAAGCCATTCTTCCCAAAATAAAATTCACATATGTCAGGTTGCATCCAAATTGCATTTCAACGCCTGAGGTAGAAAACCTTACAACAAAGTTTTGTTATGGGAATACCGGACACAGTTCTACTCTGTGCTGCATTAACATGATCACTGTTTAAAGCTACAATTAATTTGCAAACTGAGTAAAAAAGATACACTGCTTGTAAATGTGGCAAAAGTCTGACCCAGGCTCTCGCATGTAAACAGCATTATCCTTCCCGGGCTGATGAACAGGACAGAACAGGGGAAGCCAGCTTGTGGCTCTTGGTCTGCTTGCATTTCATGAGCTTCAAGAGTGGCTATTTTACCAGGGCTATGGCATGTGTTGACAACTACAGGCTGTGTTGTGAATGTTTTCTTATCCAAATCCTCATTAAGAAGAAAAAAAATAAAATTAATATTATGGGGAACCCTTGGAATCAGGCTGCTGGACCTAGACCTCAGTTAACACTTCAGCCCTTAGATAGGGTTTCTATCCCTTGCCTCTAAACGTTTCCCAGAGATATTTTCCTGGGTCCTTCTCTAGGATATAGATGATGTTTTTCTTCAATTATTTGTTGTTTTGCTTGCAGTAAATGGCTAAGTAAGCTTTTGGTATGTGAGGCTGTCAGGTTCCAGAACAAAACATCTAGAAAGGGACATGTCAGGAGGGTAAATGTATCCATGTGGGATTCAGAGCAAAATAAAAAGCAAAAAGAAAAATATACACAGAGCAAAATGCAAGCGTTGCTTGACTCTAACCTGATCTAAAACCAATCTTTTCTTTGCAGATATCAGTTCAGTCTCTGCTTCACTGAACTTCTGATAAAACAGCACAGTGTAGGAGGACGGCTCTTGTCAAGGGGCTGTTACAGTTTTCAGACTGGATCTCCTGCTTTCTGAACCCTAGCAAAGACTAAGACTGATTGAAATGAAGTCAGTCAGTTTATCTCAGCAGAATCAGCATAATTAATATAAATAATAAGTCATAAAAATAATAGCAATACTCAAGAAAACCACAAGGATTTTGGTTTAAAAACCACTACCTTGTTAGTGCAATACTGCAAAATCAAGTCTTGTATGAAATGTGAAGAAGTCTGTGGGAGCTAAAACATTCCAACCCCCATATTTGAGGCACTGAACTAAATATCTAGTTTGACGGCTTCAAGAAAACATGCAGAACTTTTTTTCTGTTACATTGATAAAACTATTGTTTAGATTAGCCAAACCAAAAAAAAACCCAACCCATGGCATCTCATAAAATGCTGAGAAATAAAATTATTTGGAATTCACAAAAGCAGGCTTTTGTCACAGCTGAAGTGCTTCTTGAACCACCTCTTCTTGTGGCTTAATGCCTTCCTGTATAGGAAATGAAAAGTAAATGGTAATTAAAGGTGACTGAGAGATTTTTCTGTGCATTGTTTTCCTCAGCAAAAGGTTATCACAGATAACAGGTTCAGTCCCATGCTGACAGTCACGCACAAGCTAGACTAAAGGCTGATCATTTCTAAAAATCAATAAAAGTAAAAGTGCGGGCATTGACTAAACTAATATTGCAGGATTGGCTTGCATTTCCTTTGGTATTTCCAGTCGATTTATTACCAGGTAATGACACTGTATTCCCTGCAGTTCTCCTGAGCAATTTGACCATATCTCATCAATCAATCTGTCAATGCATTTTAGAAATTCTATGTATTTTTCATATGCTTACCCTTCACAACATAGTTGCTAGAACATTCATTGTCTTCCATTAAAGTCTAAGGATGTCATCAGGATCACTTCTGAAATCCTTCCAGGTATTTACTTTCAGATAATGAGTATTAAATGCCAGCAGACATTCAACACATAATACAAATTTTGGGCTGTGGAAAGAATGCAGAGAAGATAATGCATTTTAGAGAATGGTCCCTGTAAGCACTGTTCATTTTGTTAGCTTCTAACAAAAGAACACAGAGATAGATGAAACTGTTTTGTGTGAACATTTAAGTTTGATTAAAGTAATATTTTAAAATGCATTGACTCTACTTTAGTCAAAATAGTGGTTCTCTTTGAAACACAGTAGGAAATTATGTATTTTATTTTTTCTGAACTAGTATTTGTAATTAAAGTTGGAGCCAACTTTTAACTGCATGGTCTATTTCTTTATGTCTTTTTTTTTTGAGAGGAAAACTATATTATTCTAGGCACAGCACTAAAGTTAATGGATTCTTTGCTGCAACAGATTCACATTCAAACAAGCAGGAGGCTCACACCTGCCTCTAACCAGTCTGCATATGGGTCAATACCTCCCAGAAATAAGCTCTACGTAAGACAACCTTTTCAGGAATTATGAGGTCTGGCTTGCAGCCCTCATGTATGCAGCCACAGCAGAGTAGCTATGCTTCTGTTACTACTCACACAAGTGTGAAAGCTATACTTTCCCTTCAGAAATGGCAATGCTGAGAAACACACAGCAAAATATTTTTTTCATAAGCATACATTTCATATTAAAATGGCCCAGTAAGTTAAAGATGTAAGAAAACAATACAAAATTTGGAACATTTTAACCATAAATTGATCTCATGTTATTTTAGGAATCTAGGTTTTTTAAATTAAATTCCATCTATTTACCATCATCTCCGTCTGTATCTTCTGATAATGGCAGTAAAATTTTAACTTCCATCTTTCTCAAAATTATCTTTGTTGTCATTAAGTAGTTATGGCTAGATACTGTAACATTTTTTAACCATTTATTAAATTGTCAGCTTACCAGCCTTCTTGTCTGGCAGTTTAGTAAAAGTACCATTCAAGTATTCCAGAGGTCAAACTAGCTCAGAAAGATTTTTTTTTTCCTAGTTAATAAATCAGTGCATTTTCTCTCTGGGACATGACCAAATCCCTGAAAACAAAATACATTTTCTAGAGGAGATTGTTCTTACTAGGTCTTTTTTTTTTATGACTGAAATATGGCGTTCCTTGCTAAATACAGACTCAGTGGTGAAAAGGCTGTACTATCTTACAGGAAGGTGACGGAAATCAGTTTTAATTTCACCTTGAAGTCCTGTTTTTTCTGTTAGCATAATCTCCAACACTCAGTATTTTAGAGGAGCTGCACATTTTATGCAGTGCCTGGGTGTATCTCTTTGATAATCACCATTCTCTTTTTACTAAAGTAGTCTTCCCATTGCGGGAGAAGAACGTGCTAAAAAGCTCCATGAAACTTTACTGTCTTCAATAATGGCACCAGTCTAGCATGCCTTGAGAGATAGCTATTTTTTTCTTGTATGAAAACTACAAAGACTGTAGAATTACACTGAGGATAAACATATTCCTGCAAACTCAAATACTGTCTTTAAGAGGTCTGCTAAACGCAATCTGAGCTTGGGGCTACCTTTTCTTTCTGTTTAAGTCAACAGAACAAGTTCATTGGTTGAACTGAAGTATTTTGGTACATCTTTTGCAGGGTGGGATCATTACCAGTGATCTGGATGAGGGGATCGAGTGCTCCCTCAGTAAGTTTGCAGACAACACCAAGTTGGGTGGGAGTGTTGATCTGCTGGAGGGTAGGAGGGCTCTGCAGAGGGATCTGGACAGGCTGAATCGATGGACCAAAGCCAGGTGTAGGACGTTCAACAAGGCCAAGTGCCAGGTCCTGCACTTGGGTCACAATGACCCCATGCAATGCTACAGGTTTGGGGAGGAGTAGCTGGAGAGCCGCCCGGCGGTAATGGACCTGGGGGTGCTGGTTGACAGCCGGCTGAACATGAGCCGGCAGTGGGCCCAGGTGGCCAAGAAGGCCAACAGCGTCCTGGCCTGTATCAGAAATAGTGTGACCAGCAGGAGTAGGGAAGTGATTGTGCCCCTGTACTCGGCACTGGGGAGGCCGCACCTTGAATCCTGTGTTCAGTTTTGGGCCCCTCACTACAAGAAGGACACTGAGGTGCTGGAGCGTGTCCAGAGAAGGGCAACGAAGCTGGTGAAGGAGTTAGAGAATAAGGCTTATGAGGAGCGGCTGAGCGAACTGGCCTGGAGAGGAGGAGGCTGAGGGGAGACCTTATCGCTCTCTACAACTACCTGAAAGGGGGTTGTGGTGAGGTGGGTGTTGGTCTCTTCTCCTAGGTAACTAGTGATAGAGCAAGAGGAAATGGCCACACGTTGCACTGGGGAGGTTTGGATTGGGTATTAAGAAAAATTTCTTCACCGGAAAGGTTGTCAGACATTGGCACAGGCTGCCCAGGGAAGTGGTTGAGTCACCATGCCTGGAGGTATTTAAAAGACTTGTAGAAGTGGTGCTTAGGGACATGGTTTAGTGGTGGACTTGGTCGTGTTAGGTTGAGTTGGACTTGGTGATCTTAAGGGTCTTTTCCAACCTAAATAATTCTATGATTCTGTGATCATCTAGATAAGAAGAATACAATTACTTATGTTTTTTTCCAAAGAAAGGTACCTTCTCAATATGCTGTTAAAGTTACAACTGCAGGTGGGAAATGGAAGATTAGTCCATTAACGCAAAGTAACAGTTACCTTTTACTTGGGCAGAAAAATTGCAGCATAAGAAAAACCTTCCATTGCATCACATTAAAAAAAAAATCCCACTTTCTGAAGAAATAATAAAAATATTAATATAAAGGAAACAATTACTGTAAAAATTAATGTAAAGAAGAACACATTGTAATTACGGTACAAAGAAACTGTGGGAAAATAATGGAAAAATGACGAGGAGGACTGTAAACACGCTCAAGTGACTTGCAGCTGGGGTGTAGAAAAACATATATGTCATACTAATCATTGTTTAGTCTTTTGTGCTTGACAAGTTCAACATCTTTGTTTTGATAACATAGGCCTGTGACAGACTCAGAGGCATCCTATCGAACATGCTTGAGATTCCTGCCCTGCTGTGGGAAAGAACAAAGCTGAGTGGTAAACTACGCCTGCATGAATCCCTGATACACAGGTCAAAACAGCAGGTTTGGTGATCATCTACCATGGACCACGCTTCGTGATGCCTGCGTTCCCGCTTGTGTGCCTCTGCCTGGGTGCTGCTTTGGGGATCCCTGGGTTCACGAGGCAACGAAAATAAGTTTACTCTTTGCATTTCATCTGGGGATTTGTGTTTGTTCTTGCATCCTTCCTGTGTCAGCTCACACAACAACACAATGAAATCTCTGTGAAGCACAGTGAAATTGTGAGTTGTTGGAAGCTGAAACTTGGCAACTGAATGTCTGAAAAAGGCAGGAAAATTTTTAATATTCTCTCAGCCCTATTTTGAACTTAGTTTTTTCTAAGTATAGTGAATCCAATTGTATATGTATACTATAACATCTTGATAGCTAGAGAAAACATTGGATAACAGATATTGAAGAAAAATGTTCCAAAATTTAGGATCTGACTGCTCACTATCCTGGAAAAACCTATACAAAGAAAAGGTAACTTCAGTGCCTTGCACAGTTAAATAAGCAACAAGCCAGTTTGATATCCAAGTATTTTCACAAATGAAAAAAAAAAAAAAACAGTTCAGTTCTCTGTTATTCAGATATACTATAGCAACAGGTGGATTTTTCATAGGTGTTTTAATAAGTGCTGCCTTTATCACTTGGATTCAGGAGTGAGAGATTCTATTTCTGAGTGATGTGTAAGATTCACAGAACTACTGGACTCAAATGGAAATAGTGGGTTTTCAGTACTTTTGAAAACCACATCAATTCAGGTGAGTATACCTAAGTAATAGATATAAAATCTTTGTTGAGATGCACAGCTGAAAACTGTTCCTTCAAGTTCATATACATTAATTTATACCATTTATGTATAACAAACACAAAATAAACTATTTTATACAAAGAATAATGAGCTATTATAAGATCAGCTCAAAACATAAATATTAGAAACCATGGGGAAGCACAATCATCAGTAAGAAGTTTTGCTTAGCAAGCCAATAACCTGTTAAACTACTCCTCAAGGATCTGAAGACAGGTAGGCCAGTTTCCAATTTTATGTGTCCGTAACAATACACTGACCTCAGACACCACACAGGAATCTGGGAAAACTGATCTAAACCATCTGGTGCTCAGTGAATTCATTTTCCCCTCTTAAAACAGAAATTAATTCATTTAATGAACAGCTTTCCATCAAAGAGAGAAATTCCGTAACATATATTAACTGGGCAACACCCAATATCTAGTGAGTTCTTTTCCTGAAGCTTTACTATTTACAGCCCTCTTTGACTTTTTTCTTGAAACAACTGCTGCACCAGCTAGTTGCTTCTGATTTCCAGCAATAACATCTTGCTTGTGGGGGACTCTGACCTACTGAGCCTCATTGAAGTTGAAAGATAATTCAAAAAATAGATCTCAGACTTGATGGTAAGGAACGACTGCTTCCGGCCCATAATTAAACCTTATGGAAAATTTATGTTTTTAAATTACCTGTAAAAGAAAGCCTTATTAAAAGGCCCAGAACAGTCACTCTGTGAGTGCAGACAACCATATCCCATCTCTTTCTCAAGGTGAAGGACATGTCCTTTCCCCACTGAGTTTTGTGGTTCCCCAAACTATTTTTGTGAACATCACATTAGAATTGTGTACACACATGGTCCATGTTTCAAAGATCATTACAATTTTAAGCTTACAGAATATTGTGTCTATCACTAAATTTTTAAGACCAACAACCACCCCGGTACATTTAGGCTTACATTTAGGACATTTGAAGACAGACAGTATATACCTGTGTCTGCAACCAGCCAGGCACCCATATTTAAAAGTGAGTTCTCGTCATCATGTGAGTCTTTGGGTACTGGCATATGGGTAATCGCTGAAAACATTGGTAGTGACAGTCATGACACGTCAGGAAACTAAATAGTTCATTAGAGCAAAGCAGTAGAGACGTGACATTAGCAGCGGATGACGTGAGGGGAGAGGATTCCTGTGCTATGGAGAAGAGCACTAAAAAAAATGCAACATGTCCCAGGCACAGAAATGAGAACAGCTCTTTTAAAGTGAGGAAATCAGCAGTAAAGGAGCAAAGGCGAAATCAGCAGTATCTGCCAAGCTTGGGAGTGATTATTGACAGAGGAAGGGAGGAATGGGATGCCAAAGATGCGCTGATGAGTGTATGAGCATCCACCTGCCAAGAGCCAGGAAACTGACAAGTCATTTAAAGAACTAAGAGAAAAAATATGAGGACTGAAAGCTGTCAGGGCTCTAGGAAGCATTTGAAAGGCTATTCACTCTTCATAGATCCTGTCTTTCAAAAGATAATCTCACTGCACAGAAAAACATGAAAGAGACTTCTCTTTCCAAAGAACTTCAATTTGTCACTTGCAACACAGACTGAATATATGTCTATACAATTCTATATGGGAATTATTCACCATATTGTTCTATTCGTATATTCCATTATTTTGTTCAGTTACAGGATTTCAGCTAATACAGATTTGTCTCTCTTTAATCACTCTCTGGTTCATTTTGTACTTTGCCATGAGAAAATTTTTATGACCTTGTACAATTTCCAAGATAAGGTATTTGAAAAAAAAAAAACAATTTGAGACATGCAGCAGACAGCTATATGTAGTTAGCAGGTACTGTCAGCATAGTGAGGCTATATGTTTGCAAATGTTTAGTGAACAGGAGAGCTCTACCTTGATCCCGCTATATTTGATCCTAATGCATTCAACAATGGATGCGCTATGTGTTGATTTTTATCTTTTCTTTGAGAGGAACCAGGCTGTAAGGGTTTTTTATGATAGTAGGCACTACACTGGCATATTGAATTATACTTATTTCCCTGAGAAAAAAATCACATCATCAAATATTTATTTTTGCATTTATTTTCATATTTCTATACAATTATTCTATAGCTGAAAAAAATATATACTATACTTTTGATTTCCTTTGTAAGTAATTTTGATCAACAAATTAAGGAAAAGAATAAAAACCAAATAACATGAGTAGCTATTGCCAATATTCAAATATTTACAGGAAAAAACTACACTATTTTTCAGGGATTTGTTAAACATTTATAGATACCATTCAGAAATTAATTTAAGCTTTACCAGTTGTAAGAGATAGATCTGGAAATATTTCCTGAGGCGGTAGAAGACTAAGTAATATTTGATCACCTCCAATGATCACTGCACAAGATCTCCTCTGTGAATATTTAAACCTCCTTTTTATGTTCCATTGAAGCCTTCCAGAGGTTCTCTCACTTAATTCCACTGTAAATGTTGAACCATGAAGATGTAAAAAGGGATGGTAAATTGTGTCCATCTCTTAAAGTGGTGTAGATTAGTCTTTCCTGACTGAAGTAAAGAGTTCTTCAGATTTCCATCAGCTGAGAAAGTGGTGCAGTTTTCTCAGTTTGAACAGTAAGGAACTGAACAGCTGGCACTGATTAAATACAAAACCTGAGGTGTTCATTTACTTTTGAACTCTAGTTTCTGGAGTAAAATAAATACTTAAAGCACTGGATATCAATGACTAGGAAAATAAAATCTAAAATGCTGCAAAACTGTACTTACTAAGCCCTGAAAATGACTCGGAAATCACTTGAGTACAGGGAACTCTTTTAATTAATTCTCTTCTCAGGAAAGTATAGTTATTTTCACCATTGCTCTCAAAATACAGAACATTATTATTGGAAAATCAGTTGTTACAATTAATCCTTGTGTGATGATTTTCAGTCTTGAGGCTAATTATGACCCTCAAATAATAATAATAATATTTTTCTAACAAAAGAATTTTCTCCACTTTTGTCATTATTTCTGTAGGATATAATTTATTTATAGTAAAAACAGCATGACATACCTCAGCAACTATATTAGGTCTTATAGTAAGTGTTTTATGATGTAAGATAAAATGGTGTTCCAGGCAACCTGACATCAACATTCAGAAAAGCTCTCAGTGTTCATGTATACACTCCCTCAGTATTACAGAAAATATATAAAAGTTCTTTATGATTGAAGTGCTATCTGGTTATCTCCAGAAATCTCAAAAATGAGCATTCTTTATGGGTGCATAGTGTTCCCTTCAAACTGACAGGTTGTATTTATGCTGAAAAGCTGAAAATACTATTTTACTGGATCATTTTTAAAAAAAGTGAGAAAACTGGGAATGGACTTGAGGCTGGGGGAAGGATTACATTCCAGAGAGTTTAAAGCCATTTCACTTTAATTTATGTGTGTTTCACACAACATCCTGCAGCTGAGAGAAAGTTTGGTTTAAATGCTCCAAAATTCACAAGCCAAAGTAGATATTTTCCATAAACACAAAGAAATAATGTGCTATTAAGAATCACTAATATAATAATTTGATCTGTTTACTGAACAGAATATTGACAATGAATGAGTAGGGAAATTTTTCACAACACGATCTGCTGACAGTAATTGTGCAGTTAGAGCATCAGATGATACACTACATGTCTGTTAATACACTTTCCAGAATAGCTAATGCCTAAGAATAATGTTTCATGGGTATGTTAAGAAAATGAGTAGTAAGAAAAGAGTCAATATATGGTCAGGTATTTAAAACTGATCAATATTTGCTGAGAATTCTGTGGACAGGTATAGATCTCTTATGTTTCATTTTCTGATAGGTTGGGCTGGTTCATGTTTTAACTTTAGAGAAAAAAAGTTACCTCTTTGTGTCATGTTTATTTAAATACTCCTATGACACAGAGCTTGCAATATCTAAGCATTACAAACACTATAAATTGATGCAAAATGTAACCTGCCTGAGAAGACTAGAAAAGTTCCAAGCATTAGTACTTTTATGGCCATTTTCTTTAGTACTTGTTTTATTATTCATAAGCAATACCATAAAACAAATTTAATTTGAAAAGACAGGCAATAAACATGATTTTTAGCCAACTGAAATGTTGCAGAATGTATCATTTCATTTTTTATCCTATTCTTCATGATTGGTCACTAAATAGAAGTTTCACAGAGGTATATCTGGGATGAAGATGAAGATATCTTCTTCATCTTGCTAGCTTGCTTGATATGAATTTCCATAGAGTGTGTTTGTTTACCATGTTTGTCTGTATTTGTATGTAGGGAGTTTTATTTTTTTAGACTGGGTTTTGTCCTGGCTGTAAACTACAGTTAATGCATACTCCTAAATCATTCCTTAAATGAACTCTATCTTTTTTAACTGGATTAGGAGAGTGAAAGTGAGGTAAGAGAGAGCTGGCAAAAGGACATAGGAAAAGGGATTTTTGAATAGTTTCCAAATTGTTGAGGCCTTTACCCAATCCAGTTGGAATCTTTGCTTCTCTTCACGTGTGGCTCCTAATAGGATCAGTCTGTCTTTGTTATGGAAACACCGCAGGAGGAGACTGACACTAGGAAATCTCCACAGTTCCTTTTGATCTGAAGACTCTGTGAAGGACAACATTACACCACAACTCATAAACATGTTAGAGAACTGTGAAATCAAGAGGTTAGGAAGACACTGTTTTAAGACTAGCTATCAAATGGGGTTTTATCACAGAATCACAGAATAGTTGAGATTGGAAGGGACCTCTGGAGGTCATCTGGTCCAACTGCCCTTCCACCTAGAGGCAGTTGCCCAGGACTATGTCCAGATGGCTTTTGAATATCCTCAAGGGCGGACAATCCACAACTTCTGCAGAAAACTTGTGCCGGTGCTTGGTCATCCCCACAGTAAAAAAGTGTTTCCTGATGTTCAGAGGGAATTTCCTGTGTTTCAGTTTGTGCCCATTGAAAGTCCCAGTCACAAACTGAAATTTGTGACCACAACTTTATGAAGTCCCAATCACAAATAGAAAGTAGCTCTCATTTGTCACGTGATCTTTGGTCAAGATATATATGTATATATGAGTATATCTGTGTATACGTAAATGTGAGTGTATATGTATGTATGTATGTACGTATGTGTGTGTGTGTGTGTGTATACTAAGTATATGTATACATATAAGGCATGCATACGCACAGGCAAATGTGTGTACATATACATGTATATGTGTGTGATCCAAAAGGTCCACAGCATTGTGAGATTACTGTAAAGGGGCAAACTGAATACCAGGATACTGGAATTAGGATTTGAAGGAGAATGTTGGTGACTTATACAGATTTTATGGCAATCTTTTTCTACGAGTGCCAAGTCAGTTCAAATGTATTTGAGGATATTAGAGTCAGGCAGAAAAAATTTAAATCTAAATTTTTTTCTGATGGATGGTAAAGTAGACAAAGACTCTTTAAAAACCTGCATTCCTGTTAGCAGCAATTAAGAACCTGTACATAGTCACAAAAAAAAGGCAAGAAAAACTCATTGCATCACTGGTATTGCACTATACAATTACTTTAAGTTATTTTGATGATAGTTAAATGATCACAGAATAAATGTCGTCAAAGACAACTAAGAAAAAGGAAGTTTAAAAATTAGTGTGAATTATGTTTTGCTGTACAGTATTTTAACATTTCCTTCAAGAAATTATCTATAAAATCTTTATTAAACCATTGGAAATATATAAAGGTCTACCTTGTGATGTAAATGACCATAAATTGAGGCTGGCTGTTGAAAATATATGTATGTTAGCTTTATAACTCATATTTTCAAGAAAAAATAAAAGATCCATAATAAACATAATTTAGTTGCACTTTATGAATAAACTTGTCACTATTTATTGCTCTAGTGGGATCTATACTTGTTAAAATGCAAACAAGAACCCATAACTATGATCTATGCAAATGGGTAAAAATATATTATTCAAACAAACCTGAGATCTGACAGTTTTTTCATTCAAATATTTTTACATTTGCTGCTGCTATACGTAGCTCTATTTAATGCTCAAAAAGAAAACTTGTTTTTCTTGTATGCTGTTCATGAGTTTGTTTTACGTCTTATTGTATGTACAGTAAATGCCCAATAAATTGTTGTGAAAAGTAGTCTCAGTAGGCACATTACATTTGAGGCTAAAACAGATCATTAACCTTATCTAATTTTGCCAACTATTTAATTCAGTCATTTGCTGAATTATTTTCTATTTGTGTTAGTCTCAAGCACATGAAAAATGAAATCGAAACCAATTTTTATTTGCTGTGAAGTAAACAGAAGTTCTTTCAATTTGCTGAAAACATCTACATAACTTGGTTGTTAAGAGGTCTGCATGATATATGAAAATCCTCAATTGATTCACAATAAGAAAGAGCAAAGACACGGAGAAATACTGAGGTGTATTCAGCCTTTGAAGAATATACTAATTTTGATACTATCCAATCTATTATTAATCCAACTCCATGACATTTTATAACCATCAAATCAGTGCATTAGGCTGTTTCACAATAATCGCAACTATGCAAATCATTTAAACGGCCAAAAATAACATTAAAAGCAGATGGAAACATCAGAAATTAAAACCAGCATTGGTATTTCTAAGCTCATCAGTAGAATCTCAGGCATCTTTATTGGGCCTGAATTTTGCTGTCATGTTCTGCAATTCAAAGATGCTTAGATTTCCCTCCTAAAGAATTGTCTGAAAGCATCAAACTTTTTGTCCGTTTCAAATTTCTTTAATGGATTGTAACTCTTTAATTTGTCAGAGCTTTCTATAATATAGAGAAGCTTCACCAACTGTTTTACTTGTATCATTACTTGAAATTTCACATTTAAAGTCAGCCATTTTATAGTTTCTTACTGTACAGCAAAGGCTTGGGTACAACTGAGTCAAGGCTACTAAGTAAACATGAAATTCAAACTTATGCCGGGCATGGTGACACCAACAGAAACAAAGATAATAGAAACCGAAGGTTTAGCAAAACTAAGTATTAAAACAAAAACAAGATGAAAATTTAAAGCCTTGGTCTTATTCCCAGTTGACAGTATAAATGTCATACTGTTTGATTTTCTTTAAGCTTGCTTAACCTGAAGGTTTCATACAAGTTTAATGATGTAAATTTTGCTGCAGTCATCACTCATCTAATAGCTATGTATGTGAAAATTGAAGATACAGTCCTGTTAAATGTTCATAGTTTCTGACTTCTGTCTGAGAAATCACAGTATTTTTTTTTTCAATGCACTCTGAGTTGCAATGTGTTTTGCAGAGCCTGTGGGTAGCACTATTGTTCAGATCGGGTTCTAGGCCCTGGGAAGGTAATCACAAGGAACTCTGAAGATGTTGACTTTGTAAATGAGGATGTGGCATTTGCATTTAACCCAACTCAGCAATAACATAAACTAGACTAAACCGTATTGGAAACTGCAACAAGCATGAGGAAATGTGAAAAGAGGGTTGACTGCCCATAGGACACATGGTAATACTTCTGTTGAGATGGAAGAGTGTAGTTCTACATGTCTTCTAGAAATTCAGAAAGTGACTGATGACAGCAGGAGAGCATTGTGGTAAACAAAACAAGGAAGGTCTTGACAAAGCATCAAAGAATGGCAAAAGGACCAAAGAACCTGTACTCAAACAAACTCCTTTAAACTGTTGCTTAGCTTATTTTCAGCAGATGCTGGAATAATTTTGATGAACATTGTGTTTGTTGATTATGAAATGACACATTAAGTAATTGGTCAATAATGTGTCACTGTACTTTAAAATGCCATTCGCTTCAATGTTGGGATAGTTCTTCCAAGCTCTTAAGAGCTGGTCTAAGAACAGACTAAAAATATTCTCAGCTGATGTGCAACAATGCTCTGGTAATGAGTGTGATTTGTGATCCTCTTACCTCATCAATTATGGAAGTCTGAAATTCATCATAGATCCATTTAATTTGCGACAAGTTACTCTCTTGAAAACCTGTGGCCATTTATTTGGGTTTGAATCTCTTTTTCTGCTAAATGGTATTATTTTTGAAGCAAGTTGGGCTGTAGTCCTACAGCAGGGAACACCTCTTATAGCAGAAACATGAGGACTCTGGCTAGGATCATGTTGAAATTGCTTTAGATTTGATGGCAGATTGATGCACTTGAAATATTCAAGATCTCTATACTACATTGCATTATTGAATGTCATATGATGAGAAGTGGACAACCCCAGCAGTTACTTCCTAGTTTAGCCAACGTAATTTTGTTCACAAGCTTAGAGAGTTCTACTTCATTCCTAGTCAGATGGTTTGCACCTACTGTTCCAAACGAAGAGCTCTTCCAAAGGTCGATTGTTCTACAGATAGGGGAACATCTGACCTGTAGGTTAATTTTTTTTCATATATTTATACTTGTTCTCTTGTCAATACTGGGCTTTAATGCAAATAGCTCATGTTTGTCCTTGGTAAATCCACTTTGGACAAATTCCAAAATCAAAAGATACATAAATACAAGATCTCCTTTATATATCAATTTCAGTAGACATACTTACATAGACACTAAAATAGCATTATAAAATTTTACTGAAAGGAAAATTGTTAACTTTTAACTTTTCAAGTTAAAAATCAGATAAGATGTGAATAAGGTCTTTTCTTTACACATACAGAAAATTGAATGTATGCTCATAAAAAAAAAAAAAAGAAAAGAAGGCACCTATCTTAGTGCTGAGTTGCCCTATCTAGCCAGGCTTTCCTTCACAGTCTGTTTTTAAAACTCACATTCCAGTACAAATCTCAAAAGACTGAAAAATGCAATGCACACTGTTTGGAGAAGGAACAAGATAGTTTACTGACATGTCATACACAGGAGAAAATATCAGTATCTTCCCAGTTACGCTTCTCTATAGGTGCACCATACAACATAATGCTGAATGGAGTAGAAAGCCCTGGTTTATTTTGCTGGTTTTGACAAGATGCATATCCTTTTTGGTTTTTTATATATCCCATACATATCTGCTTTGTCTTTCGGATTTGGCACCTCTTCCTTTTGTGGCTGTTCGTTGTGGTTTCTCAGGTTACAGTGCCTATGTGTTTTTGTGATCTTGTGCTCTTTGTAGAAGAATGCATGATGTTCAGAAACTTCTAAGGCAAGACACTTTCAATTCTTTGTTGCAGACACTGTATGGCCTCTTCCATCCAAAGCCAAACCTGTCTTAGCACGGACACCAGGACATCACCAGAGCAGCTGATACCCACCCTTGATTCCTGATACTCTAATTTGCGTGGGGAAAGGTGGTGAATATTACTTGTTTTCTGATAAGTTTAGAAGCTGAACTGTGGAACAAAAACTGAGATTCAGAGTATCATTTAACTAATGAATAGAAATTACTGAAATGGCTTAAGTACATTGGTGCGGTTTAACCCTGTCCAGCAGCTCAGACTCATCCAGCCACCCACTCACTCCCCACCCCCATTAGGATGGGGGAGAGGATCAGAAGGGTAAAAGTAAGAAAACTCATGGGTTGAGATAAAGGCAATTTAATAGGAAAACCAAAAATCTACATGCACAAGCAAAGCAAAACAAGGAATCCATTCACCACTCCCCACGGGCAGGCAGGTGTTCAGCCATCTCCAGGGAAGCAGGGCTCCAGCACGCGTAATGGTGTCTTGGGAAGACAGACGCCATAACTACAAATGTCCCTCTTCCATCTTCTTCCCCCAGCTTTATATTGCTGAACAAGTCATCATATGGTATGGAATACCCCTTTGGTCAGTTGGGGTCAGCTGTCCTGGCTGTGTCGCTTCCCAACTTCTTGTGCACCCCCAGCCTGCTCGCTAGCAGGGCAACGTGAGAAGCAGAAAAAGACTTGAGGCTGTGTAAACATTGATCAACAATGGCTAAAACATACCTGTGTTATCATCAACACTGTTTTCAGCACAAATCCAAAACATAGCACTATACAAACTGCTATGAAGAAAATTAATTCTTTCCCAGACAAAACCAGTACATATGGTTATAATTTTTCTTTTCCTTCCTTTCAGCATCACTCTCTTTTCTGCAGTGGCTCAAAAGAAATGGAATATTTTATGTGAAGATCAGTATGCAAGGCGAAAGTCTGCACTCCTATTCATAGTCTTGACAAAAGTTTGATAAAATACAAAAAGCTTAAATCTCAGTGGGCTATGTTTGTACTTTGAAATTATCCTGAGAGAATTTTGGAATTTCTAATGAAAATACCAGAACTTGTATGAAAGTTAGCACGAATGATGAATTCTTAATTAATTTCCTGGAAGGAAATGCAATGTTTCCCCATTTAAAATATTGACACTTTTTCGTCAAGCAGTAGAAGAATATGTGCTACTTAGAAAAAACAAGATAAAGAGCAAATAGTAAAAAAAAAAAATTACAAATGAATAGTCATTTCATCTAAACAATTAATGAAATAACTACAGATAATGAATGTGACCAAAGTGATTAAGATTCATTCAAGTGATTAAGACTGTGGTTTAGATCTGAGATTAAGTACCACACACTGCCTCCAAACATTACTTTTTATTGTATGAAATGCAACCCAGACAGCAAATGCTTTAGTATTAACTCCAGGAGAGCAACTGCTCCAGTATTATCAGTTACCTAATATGTATGCCTTTCCCTTCTGTCTAAGTAGCAAATTGCCCATAAATCGGCTGGGCGGTCCCTTTAAACTACAAGACATATTATACAGACAGACTTGTCCAAATTGTTGTTAAATAAAAAGCTTAGCTAAAAAAATAGGGTCAGTACAGTCTCCTCAAAAAGGAGTGAAAACGGCAAGAAAAGCGTCTTCACTGCCTACACCCGGTGCTCAGAAGGTGGGAAAGCCTACTGCAGTGGAAGTGCTTTCTGTCACCCTTTTAACTTACTGCCACTGAAAACTGGCACGGCCACAACTATTTCCTGATCTGACTAGAGTAGCTAAAAATCATCATCAGAGGGTGTTTCTGCTCTTATTCAACGTTTGAATCTTGAACTGTAAACGTTGTTAAAAGAAACAATGCAGGGGTTTTTTTCCCAAGATTTGAACCTTGAACACCATTTGGGAAACTGATTTTGAGCACTAGAACAATGTTCCTGGACACTCTTCCATGTAGATGACTTAAGGTGCAGTCAAAAGCACTTTTTTTGAGGTTCTTGAAAGATACTGAAGCTGTTTAGGACATATAGTTACAAAGCTATGGGGTTTTTTTCCATAGTACTTCCTATGGAAACAAAGCTAAAAAAAAATTCCATTATTTCTTTAATAAAAATAACAAGCTCTCATTTATTTCTTTTATGTACCGAAATTGGTGTTTTCAAATCTTACAAACTTATCCTGACTCTTTTGACTCCAGCATTCTTCTTTAAGATCAACATTCTGGATGCTTCAAATTAGTAGACTCCCCTTTGATTTTCTATTTCACTGTGGCCACTAAGAGGAAAAAAAGAGAGAACTTTAGGAATCCAAAGCTATTTTATTATTTCTCATTATAAAATGCATATACTATACTGCTTTCATGCTGAAGCTAGTTACTGACATTGCATTTCTAGAGCGGGTCTCCAAATATTGAGAGATAGGTCTCTGAATGGTGGGAGGAATATGGCACATCTTCTGACAGGAGATGGTCCGTTCTCAAAGACCTCTGCATGTTAAGAGAGTTAAAATGAGACCTGCGAGTGTGACAGATCAAGGGCTGGTGATTGCCTGGATTCTGAGTGTGTGCAAAAGGTGCTCTCTGCCCTAACTCATTTCTTCTCACCTTTCTGAAGTCTTGCTTGCAATACTGGAATTCAGTTCCATACTCTGCGACTGTGTGACTGAAACATGTAACAGACCCTTGCATGCAGTGTTAAAATAAATGCTATGTATTTTTGTGTTCTTGTTTCCTTATGGGTTTTGAAAAAAAACCCAACAAACAGTGCAAGAAAGTTAAGCTAGAAGGAAAAATTAAAATGCAAAATCTATTTACAAGCCATTATCCCTGCTTAATTGTTAACGGTTTATTATTGATTTTGTTTTTAAGGGTAGCAATTATTTCTGATAATGTCTGGGAAGCAAATAGACACGACAATAAAATACACACAGACACATTAATTCCATAGAGCAGGGCATGTTTATTTTTTATTTCTTTCTTTTACAGAAATGTCTTTTTTTTTATTTCTTTACATTTTTCACTAAAAGCGTACTTCCCTAGCTCCCTGAAGTATCCAGAAAGGATAATAAAATACATCATCTGAAACAAACCTGCCAGTTCCACTTGGAAATACATTATCAGCTTCTGTAACTCTTTTTGTTGTTTAAAAAAAAGAGACATTTTCTACATTTTTCAGGTACGTCTTTGCAAACTATTCTCAAGAAAATTTGTGTTCAACACATTGCTGTTTACAAGGAATAAATGAACAAATCTATATATACACAATCTTGATATTTTATTTAACAACTTATCTTACAGAAAAAGAGAGCAAACCAAGAAAACTCCACTTTGCCAATTAGATTCTTACAAATATTTTCACCATGGCTATATTATGCCTGATTGTCCAAGAGTAATAAATTATTTCTTATACTTCCTTGACTAATTTATTTCTGAATTCATGATCTGGTTCCAAGATGTCAGTAAGAATATTTTCTTTAATATTATTTCAGTACCTGTGAATTTCTGAAAAGTTTTCTGCATATGCTCTACACAAGGACTTATGTTTGTATAATACTCATAGGGTTATAATACCTTTTCCTTCTCTGAAGATTCTTGGGGAATAAAAAAGTCTGCTTGTTTGTGAAAACAATGATAACATGTTTTGTCTACAGGTTTCCCAGTTACATATTTGAATATCAAATTATTATGTTGTCTCCTCAAATTATAAGCTAGCAGCGATGAGTTGTTAATGTATTTTGTACTGTGTCAAGTATTGATGAGCTGCTTTTAATTGTCTCCTAGAGATTCAGTGATTGTGTTTCCCCATTTCTTTACAGGTCTGGATATTCTCAATATCAAGGGACCTATCACTTTTCATACAGAGGTTAATAAGTTCTTGTTAGTAAAAATTAGAAATTTATTGAAGTGCTAAAAACCCTTGCATCATAAACCAGAAGATCTTGGCCTATTATTCCTGATAAATCTTTATTTACTTGCTATCCTCCAGAAGTAACATAATGTTTAAGTAGACAGAGTGAGAAGTTCCACGGAAGAGTTATATGCTTTTTGCCTTGCTGGGCCTGATGTTGTTCTCAAGGAGTTGGATTCCAAACCTCTGAAAAATTAAGCTTCCCTATACAAGGGGAATGATTAAAGTGAGGAAGCTTTCCAGTGGTCTGAAGGCTGCATTATTATTTTCAGTGAAAATTGAAATCACACTGCTCTGTACAAGCTGTTTTAACAAAACTGAAACTATTTTGAAAAAGTTAAAGAGAAAAAGGTATCTTACAGCTGTAGAGGTTGGTCTTCAGAAAGCCATTTTCTTGACTCTTTTGTTCCTGTTGTCATTATTGTTATTACCGGAGAACATTCATTAGTGAAAGAAGGTAGTTCTTACTTTCACAAAGGGAATTTTATCTTGTTCAATTATTTGGAGAGCTTGTTGTGCTTCTTGAGCTTTCATAATCCAAGAATGTAATTTTAGGACAGAGGTTGAAATCCAAAAATTAAAGCCTAATGAACTGTTTCCAAAAATGTGAGCTGATCTGAATAACTCACAATTAATTCAGCTGAACCAAACTGTGGTATCATGAATTTAAGTTTTCTGGCTTTTACTCCTACAGCGTTCATGCCACATGCTACCTAAGAGACAGTCAATCCCAGCTCTGAGCTACACGTGTGATTGCTCCACAGGCTGCAGAACGGGTTGCATGGCTGTACCTCAGCTGCCACAGCTCACACTTCAGTGTATTAAAGTAATATGAAATGAGTGCAAGTTCAAGCTGATATTCTGGACGGTGATTTGTGCTGCTCAAAGTGGATGTTTTGACTCTTTGGCTGACATAGACAGCAGTGCGTTGCAGAGGGTGGGCAGGTGGGGAAACACTGCTTAGAAAGCCCTCGCAAGGATTGCCTGAGGTTGTGATTGACAAACCTTAATGCAAGAACATGTTGGCATTTGCATTATCACAGCACAAGTGCACCCAAAAAAGTTTTATCATCCTAAATGCAGCCTGTTCATTTAGGGAGGAAAACAGCCAGGACAGTCAACACAGTCAGGAACAGTGTTGGTACCTTTGCTGAGCGAGCAGTAGGTCTCCTCTGTATGTAGTTCAGTCTCCATTTAGAGCAGAAGTTTGAAGATAACATAATCAAGATGTTTCCTAATGTTTATTTTCTTGTAAAATGTATTGCAATCCCATCGACCAAAACTAGAAGCAATCAATAAGTATTCAAAGATAATTACATTAGTTATTAAATAAATGTAAACAAACAAGACATTTCATAGATAAGTACCTCTTTCATTCCTTTGCCTCTGCCTGTGTAGGTTATACAGCATGAAACTAACAAAGCCTACTTAACTTCCCACTACTGATTTAAAATAAGTTCCTAATAACACAAACTTAAAGAAAAAAGATTAATTTTTTTAATTTTAACAGCTGTTCTTTCAGTTACCATCTGACAGTTTGAAGAGCGCAATGAGAGAAATACTTGCAGACTCTCAGAAAATAGTATAGAAGATGTCTGTAGTGTAGTGGCAAGAAGGTTAAAACGAGATGTTTGGGAGATTTCCTTGTAAAATACACTGATATAAAATCCAACTTAAAAATTAAATTATAAATACGCTCATGTTCAGTATGTAGAGCTGCCAGTAAGGGGAGAGGACCTCAGCCTCATTCGTTCACAAAGGGAGTCTCCATTGTTGGTGAAATGATACTGGAGACTGTCGTACTGTTACATAGAGCTGCATATTCTGGAACTTTGATATGTCTGGCTTTGGGCTTATGGTATTACAGCATACTGTCTATTGAATTCTTAAATGGAGGTCCAAATGCCCATGCGCTAAGGAAGAACTGTCAGTAAATTGTGAATGTCTTCTTGTCTTGAAATGTGATTCCTAATAAACAGGAATGTAAACATATCTCCATTAGCCATGACCCTTTCCCTATAAAGAATTTAATTCAGCCTTGAAAAGTCCAGTAGAGCAAGTACTAATCGGTGAAAAGTGAGCCACACACAAGAATCCTATCCTGCTTGCCAAACATGTTAAATTATGAAATAAACGCCAGTGATGCCATGCTTTCAGAAATATGTTTACTGGGATGAATTCATGTATCAACCGTGATTTGATTCTGCTCACGTTATCATTTATCATAGATTCATAACTCAAAACAATGCACTAAAATTTGGATTGTTTAAAAGAAAATATTTATGTACATTTATACACCCATTGAATGCAGCTTCATAAAGCACATGCACATAAATATAGAGAAATGTTTGTATATGAAATGAAGTTGGCCTCTTGACAGGCTGTTTAATGTTACTGCATTCTGAGGTTGATTTCTCATTCCAAACTGTGTCAGCATAGCCTGTAAATGAAAGCTTTGGCCTTTGCAAAAGGTTTTTCTGTGTCTGTTGAAGTTCTAAGACATGCAGTTCATCAGCAGCTACTAGGAACAACGTTGTTATGCTTTGCTCATACTTTCTCGCCTGAGGAGCACAGAAGCCTCTCAGACTGGTGTCAACAGACCGGCTTTCAAGTTAATTGAAAAGTACAGGCAATCTTCTTGGGATTTCTATCACACAGAGCAATGGGAAGAATTGTATTTAACCAAGCCCTTGTAGTGTTTATGCATGATGTCTTCTAAGTGGCATGTCAGGCTCTAAATGAAAAGTAAACAGAAAGGTAAACAAAACGGGATTCCTTAGAAATACTGCAAAATACGTTCTTACAAAAAGCATTACCTGTAGTACCTTGACAATGCATTTCTGGGATGAAGCCTCTGAGGGATCCAGTTCAACAAATTGAAAAGTGTGCTGACCTTCATGAAATTATTGTCATCTTCAGACATTTCCCTAGGTTGCTATCTAAACAGACCTCAATGAAGTCACTCATATGATTAAACAACCTTACTGATCTCTGTCAGTCTGAAAAAGTTATCCAACTTCAGCTTTTTGGGGGAACTTGGGACTACTGACATGTGATTTCTTTTTCTCACATGCAACAGACATTTTGCATGACAATGAGCAAGTCATCTGACCTGTGTAACTGTTGAGATACACTGTATCTCTGTCTAAAATTGTCTTACGAGTAAATATCCTTTCATGTCTTTTTGAAGATCACATACTGCAGCTAGACATCCAAGAGTGCTTTGGTAACTTTTACCCAGAAAGCAAAGCCTCTTAACCTTTTTCTGGGCATGTATCTGTCCTCCTTGGCCCTTTTTCTCTCCTATTTTACATAATCAAAACGATGAGTGTGATAATAAATATTGTAATTTGAAAGATTTATTTCACAGCCTTCCAATTTTAAGGATAATCTATTTGTCTTCTGAATGATGTGAAAAGGTTAGTTTTACTAGATCATAATTTAATTTTTTGAACTGTAATCAAAACTGCTTGCCTAGCTGTAGATGTATTTACCATTTCATTCCTGCGTGATTCTTTTATAAGCAGGAGTTGAGTTTTGATAAAATTTTTTGAACTTTTAATGGATACACACAGAGTTCACCTCAGTAAAGCTCCACCTGTGTGACTTAGCTCGCTAAATGAAATTTTATATTAGCTGACGACTTGCATGGTCTTTGTGACAACAATAATTGTATTTACTCTTTTACACATTTTTTTAATATGAGACATATATGCAAATAATCTTTTTTTCCTTCATTGTTATCAGTGAAAATATTTATTTCTTTCATAAAATTTTAAATACCCACTGCATAATTGACTTGCCTTATTCCTCCCATTCTGGTGCACTGAATGCACTATATCTGAATCCTAAGTGAAAAATAATGGTAGTGTAAGTAATTATACGGAGAAGCATGATATCTTCTAGGTCTATTTAAACAGCTGGAAATAGTCTACAGCATTTCTGGACACTGTTATGTGACATTTTTAAGATTTTGCATTTGCCAACACACATAAGAATGTGAGAAAAAATGTCTCTAAACTACAAACATAACTATGATGATTGCAGGTACAATTATATTATCACAAATAAAACTATGCATATGGGTCACACATATATGACAACAGGAATATGCATGTACAATGGTGAATGAAAAAATTGACTGATACGTGTGCCCCTGACTAGTTTTAAAACCTTGAAAATTGAGATGGGAAACATAGATGGCTAAAAAGGATTTGCTATCTCCTCCCAGAACATGGTAGGTGACATCTACCATCCACATTTTATTTGAACTTCTGACAGCTGCAATACAAAGTCTGGATCATTACTGTTATCTTTCTAAGGCAAAAAAGATTAGCTTCTGACTGGCTTATACACTATACTCAAGGCAACGAGCAATGGCCTATGACACAGATTGATGGTGAACATTTTGTTGCACACACCAATTGTCCTACAGTGCAGAAAGCTTTATACAACACAGAAGGATTTATACAACAATGGGTTTTGAAATACTGTTTTTGTGTATCTGTAGATGCTCTTATTTTTAATAAAAGAATTTTTTTTTTTTAAATGAACCTCAGAATAGAGGTGATATTTCCTATTTTGTGTGGTTATTCACAGCACCGAAGGCAATTGGAAGTGCTCGCTCTTGCTTTTATCAAATTGAGAAGTGGTACTGTCAAGGTAAAACATCTATCATCCCCTTACCAGCATTTTTACATGTGCCTTTTTAACAAGTGAGTTTTACAGATTTTGCTAGCAATGCAGTCTCCTTAGAATGCCTTCAGAGTCTGTGAGGAAGGAATTTAGAAAAACAAAGCCTTTCAGACTGTTGTATGGCTTCCTCCATGTACATGAACAAAGCTAAGAAAAGGGAAAGAAGAAAACCTGTAACGTAACAGTTTAGATATATATGGTTGTAAGCCTGTAAAATAAAAACAAGCATACAACCTGTAGTGACCCAGATGATGAACACTGCTAATGTCATTAGGACTGCATAGTGAATATGATGTGTGGAATTCAAATGAATCTTACTGGATTTGCAAATAGCTCCCTATGAACCTCTTTTCAAAATCTTATTTACAAGCTCCGAACAAAGGATACTTCTGCCAGATAAATAGGGTTTACATTCAGGGGTGTGTAATATTATATGTGTAAAAGACTTTATAGATTGCAGTCCTTACATATTGACAGTAGTTAGCTGAACTCCAGCAAGTTGCTCTTTAATCAACAAGGCTTAGATGCTTGCCACAGTGCCTGCATAAATGAAGCTTAAATGCAATTGTAATGTTGAGTTTATTAAAAAAGGTGATATGGGCATCACCATTCTTTACACCTTCATGACAGCTTAAATTGCCAATAGAAAGTGACATGATGAGCAAGGCTAATGTCAAACCAGCTAGGAAAACTGCCACAGTCAAACAAAAAAGAAACAATAAGATGATGAGTTATGATAGACAATTATTTTAAATCTGTATTCAACCACGTCTTGTTACGAGAATCTGGAGTATTTCAGTTGAATTTCCTGCACAACTGAGTTCATAATATTTGCATTATCATAATCAAATCTAAAAGGATAAATGAATAAATTTAACAGTGGCATTTAATTTAAAAGATGCAAAGTTGGTACTGCAAAGGTAATTTTATGTGTGTGTGTGTGTGTCTCCAGCATGTTAGAAACTTCGGTCTGTCAAAACAAGGATTATGAGAAAAAAAAAAGTGACAGCTTCTAACTTATTTGATATAGCAGTGAAAGATAAAAAAGCAGTCAATTTGTGACAGGAAAAAAGGTTGATGAAGAAAAAGTTGATGTCTGAACGTAGAGGTTCACTGTATATAAAGATACTGGTAATGTAGACAGGTATTTAGTCTTTTTCATTATTTTAACAAATCGATCAAGGATTGTCAAGCTGAATTCCTGTAGAGGAAAAAGTTCCACTAGTGTGTATGTGCATCTGTGTGTGTGTATTATTCCCTTCCTGCCTCTGTTAAACTTGTAGTCAGTCAGATTCAACTGTATTTGTTAGAAATAGAGCTCTTGAAGATAACCAACTTTCTAAAAAATCTTTGAAAATTTTCTGTAAATAAAGGAAAGACCTGTCTCTTGGAATGTCATCTGATAGAGAGACAACAATATGAGGGCAGTCCTTGTTAGCTACTAGGTAATCCATTCTGAAAGAAGAGCAGAAGAAAGTGAGTTTGTAGAGAAAAAGAAAGACTTTCCAGCACAGGGAACATTTGTTTGGTACACATTAATTCTTAGACTCTGAATTCCATCAACAATGATGGATGATGATGAATATGAGTCAAGAGGAAATCAAGCTCCGTTTATTCCAGTGATCATGGACCTAGTTGTTTTGGAAATAATTTTGTTCTAAACAAGTTGAATTATGTCTTCAACACAGATCGCCCTGCGGTTGCAGAGGAAGACGTGATCTGAGCTTAAGTCAAATTGATTCAGAATTTTTGTATATAGGATTTGAAACCCAGGGCCTGGTATAAGAAAGAGAAAATCATATGACCCCACACTTGGTAGGGATTGAACTCTAGTCTCAGTCTTGAGAAACTTGGGAGACACTATGGACAGAGGTGAAGTTCACTCAGAAACAATGAGTTCAGCTGTCTCAGGCACAATGAAGTGTCACAGAAAAGTTGTAGGATTGCACAGAAAAATAATTAAGGTTGTCACTCTGCACTAGTATTATTCAGACAGTGGTAAATTTGAACAATGGTCTTTTTGGAAATTAAGGCTACTGTTAGTATTCTAAAAATGTAGAGTTAACCAGCACAAATCATTCCTTCTCAGCTCTTCCAAGTTTCCAAGTTTCATCAAAACTGTTTATAGATAGTTCTTCAAGGTTATGACCAATTCACCTTTTCTGATGTTAAGATAAATGTGGTTGTCTAAACTTTCTTTAAACACAGTTGAGTTTGACTATTGAAATGCATGAAACTAAACTTTAATAACTAAAACCAACCAGCAACTTTATCAATTTTCTGCTGAATTTCATGTGATTCCCTACTAATTTGTCAACAAAATATCTTTATGGCTTTAATTCCGTTTCCTTCCTTGAAAAGCAAAGTTTTTTCCCAATTTACAAAAACTCAGTTCAATATGTTGTTTACATTCTACCTTCGCAGTTACAAACTCCTTACCAATAATTGCCCTACTGTTCCTAAAGTATTTCTGAAACCATCTATAGCACTCCAGTGTTTGAGTGCAATAGGAAGGAATTTTTAAAGAACTGACTGATACATGAAACATTGGTATATACTTCAGTCTTTGTCAGTATGTTTTGTGTTTTTTACATCCTTCAGAATAAACGTTATTGTATAAGGAGAAGAAAATTCCTCATCCTAAATAAGCAGTTCAATAGTCCTTTGGTTAAGGCGAAAAAGGACACTTCAGAAGGATTAATTATTTCTCAAATATCCCTTGTGACTCTTGAAGCATGTTTTATAACAGATGGCAGAAAAATTTTGCATATAAGGGAGAGGAAAATTTAAAAATTTTCAAGCAATTCAATATTATAATAAATCATTTATAGTCTAGGTAATATGATCTCTGTCCAAAAGGACAGGGCCAGTTCAAGACAATTTCAGTAAATTGGCTTTGCCTCACACCTCTCAGTGTTTGGCTCTAGGGCAAGAGCTGGCACACAAATGGATAAAATTATCATCACTTGTCCTGCATTTAGATACCATTACTATATCCATCACACTTTATAATTGTGACAGTCCCAATAGGATTTGATCAAATCTATTAACATTACATTGTGCCAAGGAACATTCTGCAAGAGCTGCGATAGGTTGGGTTTTTTTCTGAAAAATGTCATGTTAATATTAATTTCAGAAGAAATCTCCAAGTAGTTGTTTGTCTAAGAATAATTTAGTTGAATAAAACATATTTGGAAGATTGTAAAGTAAGACTTTTTAATTTTTTGACATGTGTTTGCATTAAATACCTTTCACTTAGATACAGGATCCACGGATTTTGTAGTCATTATCCAAACATTATTTGTCTGCTTGTAACTGTAAAGTAACTTAGAAAGTTCCCCTGAACAAAATAACTGAAACTGGAAATTAGTTGTCATTTTTGAACTAGAAAATTCACTTAAGTAAGAGATATCTTCTCTGTAGTCTTATCACTGACTAAAGAGAAAACATTAGAATTAGCAATATTAGGAAATGAGAGGTGAAATCTGAGTATTCCTTAGATGCTTGTCCTGCTAGGAAAATAGGACAACAGAACCATTGAAGGAGACAGGTATATATTTTCACAGGTGTCACAAGGTACAGTCCTTCTTAAAAATATGCCTACTTACTTTGTGAAGATAAAAATAGTCGCTTTAGAAAATACATATTATTGACTGTGGCACATGCATTGCAGAGAATCACGCATTTTGGAGAATCATATAAACTGACTGCTGTGAGAGGAAGCCATTTGGTAGTATATGAGTACTGCCCAGGTCAAGGTGAAGAAAACTGCTGCTTTTCCTTAGGCAATGCAGCATCAGTTTCTCTGCAGTGTACCTGGTACATAACCATTCTCAGGAAATATGGCTGAATTAGGAGTATTGCAATGCTCATTGTGAATTTATAAAATGTTTTTACAAGGCAGCCCTAGCTGGAGTTTGGAAATTTCAAAAAAGGAGAGAGTCAAAGACTTTATAAAATTTTAATGGTATGTTTCATTGTTTTAGGGGAGAAAAAAAGAAAGAAGAGTCAAGAAACAAAATCTAGTAAAAAGCAGAATGGTAGCTAACATGGTCCCCTGAGATCTGGGAGATACATATATAGGCATGCATAGATGCGAATTTATCAAGGTGGTAGAACTGATTCTGTCCCTAGGCTCCTTCTCCTGCTTCTTGCCTTCCTAGCTGTAACTCAGAGCTCTGTGACTTCTCACCACCTCCTCCAGCACCAAGATGTGACAATCTACAGTAGCAGGTATGTGTACATGTGTGTGATTTTTTTTTTTTTTCCCTCTGTCTTACAGCCTGTCAAGACATGATATGGAGTTGGGAGAGGGGAGGCTATTGAGAAAGAGATCTATTATCATCAAGTTGGCATCCAGCTCTGGGAGCCTCCTTAGGTCACCCTCATCTCACATTCACTGCCTCAGTCACCAGATTATTGGTTACCCTTAGCTGAGTCTATTGGTAATTCTTGGGTGTGCTTCTCTTGTTTTACTTGTAATTTTATTCTGAGTCAAATCTTTATGACCATCTTTTATTGTGGTAGAAAAATGCATATAAACATTGAATGAAATGGATGGATGAAATGGGTAGAAGGATCTCTACAAGATTTGTCTGTCTGTGGCTCTTAAAAAAAGGCCCTGTTTAGGCACCTGTTCCAGAGATAAGTGTGAAACTTATTTTTCTGTTGCACTGTCTACTTTAGAAAATGCTCCCATGGTAACTGAGTCTCTTAAAAGCTTTTGATTTGTTTTCGGTTTTCTTGTATATTTTATTCAGCACTTTGCCTTATTCAGCCTGCTTTATACCTCCTTTCATTTATTTGCTTAGCTTTGGTATTGTTTACTTGCTGTTTTGCTTTGTTGAATCTTTCCCACTGTTCTTTTATGCCCACATGTTCTCGTGCTGTGCTGTTCCTGCTGCCGCTGAGCTGGAAGCAAAAGGAGAGCAAAAGCAACTATCATCAATGATTCTGTTACCAAAGAGGTATTAGTAAATATGGTTTAATCCCTTTTTAATTATGGTTAAGTTTTCCATAGTTGTTCAAAGAATAAACCTCCTTGCCCACTGCCACAAGCCAATATCCAGCACTTCCTTCCCAATATCAGAGAGCCCCGTCAACATTTTAAAAATAATAGTTTGAAGCTCGTTTTGGCTTGTGCCTTTTTCAGAAGGAAAGGCTCTGGGACAGTGTGTAGTTGGCATGGCCTGGTCTGCAGCAAATCTAAACTAAGTGCAGGTTTTTCTCAAATAAAGTGGATGACAATCAAGTCTAACTAGGTTAGATACAAGACAGAGCACAAATGCAGGATGACTGAGAAAAATATCCTGCAGCTCAGGATTGGAAGACAGCTGCTACTGCAGCTGAGTATGAGGACAGCTGACTTGCAGAGGAACAGGAACTGCTGCCTTTTGTTGTTGTTGTTGTTCCTAAATGTCCAGAACATCATAACCTACATTGTCTGCTGAATAATATTTCCCTTGTCAGATGAGTTCTGGTTTACCACCTTAGGTGCTATCCATAGTCTTCAGGGAAGACTCACAACTACCAAAGGACAGTAATCTTATATTTGGAACAAGTACAGTGCAGTACAAAACTATCTTAAAGAGAACTGTAAAATAAAAAACTGGGAAGGAGGAAATCTTTCTGGTTTATATGGCAAATGAACGAAGGAAATTAAACTGAATGAAGAGAAAGTACAAAATATAATCAGACCATGAACAGACATTAGTCAGTTATAATTTTTAACTGTTGTTTCTAGAGAACCCTGGATCCATCATGCAGTTAGTCAAACATCATTGTCATTGTTTCCATTGAAGACTAAAATGAAAATACTGGAAGGTGTTCTTAAAAACCCATAATGCTTTGTAAATCTTCACTAAATCATGGAATCATAGAATCACAGAATCAAAGAATCACAGAGTCATAGAATCACAGAATCATAAAATCATACAATCATAGAATGGTTTGGGTTGGAAGGGACCTAAGATCATCTAGTTCCAAAACACTGCCATGGGCAGGAACACCTTCCACTAGATCAGATGGCTCAAAGCCTCATCTAACCTGACCTTGAACACTTCCAGGGATGGGGCATCCACAACTTCTCTGGGCAACCTGTTCCAATCTCTCACCACCCTCACAGTAAAGAATTTCTTCCTAATATCTAATCTAATTCTACCCTTCTTCAGTTCAAAACTATTACTCCTCGTCCTACCGCTACACTCCCCAGTAAAGAGTCCCTCACCATCTTTCCTGCAGGCCCTCTTTAAGTACTGAAAGACTGCTATGTCTCCTCAGAGCCTTCTCTTCTCTAGGCTGAATAGTCCCAACTCTCTCAGCCTGTCCTCATAGGGGAGGTACTTCAGCACCCTGATCATGTTCGTGGCACTCCCCTGGACCCGCTGGAGCAGGTCCATGTCTGTCTTATGCTGCGGACCCTAGAGCTGACCACATAACTCCAGGTGGGGTCACATGAGAGTGGAGTAGAGGGGCAGAATCACCTCCCTCGACCTGCTGGCCACACTTCATGATCATCATCATGTCTTCAACAAATGAAGAATCCAAAGTTCCCATGTTTTCTCATATTCTGCCTTGAAAGTAATTTTTGTCAACAAATAACATCGTTACTTATAATATTCCCATATTGACTTCTAATTTTTCTGCCTTGGTTTCCTGATCTGAAAAAATGAAAAATTCATTAAGGGCAGAGTAACTTTGTTAAAGTTCATAAAGAAAACTCCAATTATCAGCATAAATCAAGTGAAGGAGTGCAATGTTTGAATTTCATTTCTGTTTAGTAGTTCTTTATAATGTATATATACCCCTCCCATTTAATGGTGCTCTATAACTTAAACAGCAGTTTATGAAAGAATCATGGTAAAATCCTTTTTATGAAAAAGTTATTTTTCATTCTCCCTGTCTTGAGCTTTATTCAAAGAGCAAACAGAAAGTGAGTGATGGCAAAGGTAAATTTGGGGAGGAAATGCAGGCAGTAGCTAAGCAGTTTAAACTTACCTGTAAAGACAAAACAATTCTGTATCTTTTCAAACCTGGCGCTAACTTCTTCCTCTTTCATGTAGACAGGCTTTAGACAAATTTATTCAGTTCAAGAGGGCAAGATAATGTTTTCTCTTTAACATGTTATTCTTTAGACTACATTTGATGGGTAAAAGAAGAGATTCTAAGGCAAATCCTCAGAACTAAAGACAGTAATATATGTAACAATGTATTATTTATACCTCTTTTTAATTTTACCTTATATGTGGCATGCCCTCCTAGAAAAGTAGGAAAACTTATTTTCATTTTAAGACATGAAACGTTGGACTTTCTCTATTATTGTTTGCAGTTTCATATCTCCCCCCTTTTGTAACATTTTACCTATTTGGAATGATCTTCCCTTTTTATGGAGACAAGAATTTTATCTCCACTATATATCCTATTAAAATTTTCTTCTTTTTTTCCTCATAAAAAGTCCTTGTGATACTGTATATTAAGGACAGCACATAAAATAATTTTTTACAACATCATGTGAAGAAGATCTATGCCAATCTTAATACTAGTTTCTACACAAATAAATTTATATTGAGCAACTTCTTGTAGTAAACAACCTATAAAGCATGGGCAACAGAAATTGGCAGGTTCCTGTGATAATATTAAATCAAAATGTTAGGAAATGGCAGAATACACAATCAAGAAATTTACATTAAAAAAAAACAACTAACATAATGCAAAACGTTTCAGTAGAGAAAAAAATCTGTTTTCAATTTTCAGGTAGGCAATGGTTGATGTAATTACAATACATCTATTGATGCACATGTAAATGATAAGCCTGAAAGTGTAGTTCTTATAATAGATTCACAGAATATATTTTCTTTTAAGAACTAAAAACAACACCACAAATAAAAAGAAAGTTCTTATGAGATGAGGAATATGCATACTCCTGTATTCATTCGGTACTAAAAGTTGTAAATTTGTAGAAATTCCAAAGTGACTCTAAAACAATAAGGATTCTAACTGATATCCTAAAGCTCTCCGAGGCCTTCATTCTTCATTGCAGTGGATTGCATTGCAGTTTGCCTTGAAGGAAAATGGGTTATTTGCCTGCGGATTCTTGAAGACGTCAAAATATTAAAAGTGTCAAATCTTCTGCCTGCAATAAGATTTGTTATGTTTGGTATGAAGTCAAAAGCATCATTAACTTCAGCTATACACACGGGTGCCACCAATATCCCATTGAAATACTTTCTGTTTAACTAATCCATTCACTTTCCCTGAAATCAATTGACTTTAAGATATCCTTGTTTGTTCATGAACATGCTAATGTGTAATCATTCCTTTAGATATTTGAAGTGTTGCTATGTAGATAAAGAAGATTATTAATCCTCAAGAATGTAATTAAATTCTATATGAAATTATAATGTCCTATTAGAGACATGCACACACAAAACCTCACTTCTGTAATTTTTTACTTAGCTTTGAAAGTGCTAATGGGGTAAAAGATTCACTGGAGTATAAGGTCGTGATGCTGAAAACTCTTTCATATGTAAAGTAAATCATCATTGAAGTACATGGCAAAAATTATCTTTTTTTTTTTTTAATGAAGCAGAATCAGTGAGGTTTATTTTGATGATCAAATCCTGAAAGTTTCAACTAACAAAACCACATATCCTATAAGTGTAACAATTAAGGAAGGAAGGAAGGAAGGAAAGAAGGAAGGAAGGAAGGAAGGAAGGAAGGAAGGAAGGAATAACGAGAACAAGCAAGCTGAATAAAAAACCAGAGTTCCTATATAAGAAACCAACTGTCACTCTAGATATCTAGGAAAAAATACTCTCATCATATAAACTGTAGAATTCTAATGCAAATTTTGTCAGGCTGCTTTGCGCTCCAAGTGACTACAGGCTATCCAACACAGTTGGATATCTGCAATGCAGATCAGAGGAAGGAAATTCTGCCTACATTTACTATATATATCTGCTGATGCATGTTTATGTATTACTTACATGCCTACTTGCACAAAAAGCATCTTCCACGTGAACACAGTAGTTTTTTTTATTTTACCTACATTTATAAAATAGGAATGGTGATTACTTTGGCACATGCTCACCACTATAAAATGTGCTAATTTCTATTCTTAGGTATCAAAGGAAGGGGAGCAGAAACAACACGTATTCTTACATAAAGCCTGCTCTCTGAGGGGAGACGTAGTCTTTCACAGCTTCCCCTCTTCACTGGTTATTTTGGTGAGAGCTAACTTTCTCTCTCTCTCTGTCTATCTATCGAATTATCTATCTGCTTTAGCTGTCATATATTCCATGTTAGTATATTCAAAATTATTATTCACTTGCCTTACCACAAGGCTTCAAAGCTAAGGTGCCAGACAGTTATTTAAGTTCCTTGAACAGAGCTATGCAAAATGAATGGCACCAAGTAGTAGATTAGGTTTCAGGGTGAATCAAGGTCTAAGTCTGGTTTAGATTCAGTTTCAATAGTTTTCACTAAAACAATGGTCTGAAGAAAATGCATATTTCACAAGCTTATCTTTTTCCCTCCAGACTTTCTATTCTCTTGCAGCAAATTAAGAAAGCCATGGTTCTTCCTGAAACATTAGAACCACTCAAACAAGAGAAAAAGCAACTTTTAGTTTGGATTGCGCCCAAAGTAAAAGCTATAGCACAGGGTCAGCAATCTTTCAAGGTTGCTGTGTCAGGCTGTGTTTTTTCATTCTCAAATTGGAGATTGAATGCCACGGCAGCCTGAAGATGCTGCCTCTCAGAGGAAAACGAATCCAAGTCTCTTAATTGCTGTACTTTGTCTCTGGGTGAGGCAGCAGCTCCCAGGTTTTTGCTGAGTTTGGACCTCACTGAAAATCAGGAAAAACAACTATTTCTCATAGATGCCACTCTCCAGATATTATGCTTCAGTGATGGACCTCCTGCTTGCCATTTAAAAATCTGCCTCAGACAGATCCCTCTGTGCTTTCTTTGGCACCTACCTTGCCGGCCAGCAGCCCCTGCTGTGTCAGCTGCTTGAAATCTTTCTCACCCTTATATTCAAAGGCACTTGAACAATGAACTGTGTATAAGCACCTCTCTCTTGCCCTTGCCATTTTCTGATCTGCTGATGCTATTATTACGACATGGCTAGTAAAGAGAGGCTGTCGCATGAAAAGCAGAGATCGCGAAACTGAAATTTCTTTAGTATTTCCTAATCATTCGTTTCTCCAGTAACCCTATTCCCTGTCACGCCCCTAAAGCTGTCTCTTTTCTCCCTTGCACAAGGTTCCCTCTCACTTCTCCTTACATTTAGCGGAAAAAATGCTGGGTTCAGCTTAGAGCTGCAAAGACGCTGATTAGGTAGCTGTTTGCTTCATTCTGGAAGAACTACAGGCCAGAGTTACAACCGCTTTTCCTTCACTAATGTCCCTCTCCTCAGTCACTAATTTTTACTGGATTAATAGTAATAATTAATTAATAATTAATAATAGTAATAGAATACCCTTGACAACCCTACTTTTTAACTGAACTTTACTTCAACTCTACTTTTAACTGAAATGACTAACATCTTCTAAAGTTATTAGGAGACGCTTACAAATATATAGATGGAGAGACGGTATGGCTGCATACACCTCATTTCTTCAAGAAACTAGGCTGAAAATCCTGTGTTAAAACAGTTTGATATCACAGATGATTTACAAACCTTTGCTCCAAACCCCATTCATGGGGTTGTCTGGTGAAAACCTTACTGAAAATAGTGGATGAGAACAATAATGACATTTAAGATTTATAAACCCATACTGAGCTAGGAACTCGCATCCCCAGTTGAGAAGTGTGCCTTGGCCTCGTATTTCTGATAGCATTAAAACACTCTGCAAAGGGATGAAAGGATCAAAATATTTTCTCTGTGGTTTATGAGAAGGTTTTTTTTTTTACTTTAAAAGTCTTTACTTTTCTAGCTAGGTTCATTTATACTGTGTACTTTATGTGGGTTAGCTGACCAACGCTCTCTTCAGATACAAACATTATGAAGTCAGAGAGCTGTGTGAGGGCAAGCAGAGGACATGGTGGAAAGTCTGTTCTTTTTGCAGATTTATGTACAACTGGTTGGTGAGGTCAGCAGTTGAAAATTCTGATTGCACATTAGTATATCTATACTAGGAGATTAAGCAATCGTGACTACTGTTCCCAAGTAAAGGAAATAAATTGTTTCTATGGTCTGGTTATCAGAATGGTCCATGGCATGACTGTAGTCTTTTCCAATTAGCACCCAAGAAATTCCTGAGTGTGGCTGGGGAGTTAGCACAGGCCAGAAATAGTTGGGGACAGACATTTTTAGCAGGGCCTGTTGTAATAGGACAAGGGGTAATGGTTTTAAACTAAAAGAGGGCAGATTTCGATGAGATCTAAGGAAGAAATTTTTCCCACTGAGGGTGGTGAAACACTGGCACAGGTTGCCTAGAGAAGTGATGGATGCCCCGTCCCTGGAAACATTAAAGGCCAGGTTGGACGGGGCTCTGAGCAACCTGGTCTAGTGGAAGATGTCCCTGCTCACTGCAGGGGGGTTGGACTCTATGACCTTTAAAGGTCTCTTCCAACCCAAACCATTCTGTGATTCTATAATTCTATGTAAGTAACCGGTAAAATGGAAATAAATTATTCTCTCCTATTCACCAATCAAAAAATACAGAAACATTGTCATAGCTCTAGGTATGCATCCTGACACTTGCCCAGTGGAATAAAATAGAACAAACTTGAAATATGTGATGACTGAAGGATCCCAACACTGGAAAACATGTTGGAAAAATAAATCATTGACATAACTATGGGGTCTCAGTATGATAAAATTGAGTAAAATGAAAGTGGCAATAGTTATGAAAATAAAATGGCAGTAGCTTTGGGAAATTATTACTGACCTTTGAATGAGCCAGTATTACCTCTTCTAATGCAAATCTTTGGAGTGAAGGATATTTGATTTAACCATATTATTTCTCCTCTTAAGAGAGTGAAAAGATTTACAAAAGAAGAAGAAGAGGGTGTGCAATGTAAAGCTGATGCCTGGGATTACACCTTTTAAGAGATGTTACATTTAGAAATAAAAGCCTCCAAAAAAAAAAAATCATTAGTAACAGCCAATACGTTTGCAGCAGCCACCCCAGTCAAAGGAAAAGAGATATTAATAGTATAGATACGGTGTCATATTGTGCACATATACCAATATTAATCTTGTCTAAATAAACAAGTAACAAGGAGGTCAGGTTTTACTTGTTGAAATGTATTCATAAAATTCTAATAGTCTTCGTAGAGTCTGCAGAGATCACCAATCTCCTTGTTAATCTTCTGCATATATTATTCTATGTGGAGCAGCATGTGGAAAATATCAGAAAACTATGGAAAAGTGGCATGTATCATCTCAGTTGGTTACTAGAGCTGTGAATACATTAAATCAGATGTTCCTTTATTTACTGTTACTCTGTAGCTATTTACATGCAGGTCAAGATGCTGGTTTGACCTCTATGACTTTATGGGCTCATGAGATAATCTTGTAAGGAGCAGTCTCTTTCCTGCCACCATTCTCCTCCAGTTCAGAACAGAAGAAAAAATCAACTTTGAACAAACTGGAAGAAACAGCAATTAAGGTTTCACGTGTCATCATGTGTCTCTCTGCATTCAAAATCACTCAAATCTGGCTCCTTTGGGTGATACTGGAAATTTGCTTCATCTAGCAATTTAAAAAGAGGGAAGAAAAAGTATATTTATAAGGTTTTTAAGGGTTTAAAGGTGTATTGATATGGATTTCAGAAACAAATTTTCAGTATAAAATATGCACCAATGATTCACAAACAATATATACCAACCTTTTTCTCGATTCTGATAGATCTTACTACAGCAGTTCCTTTTAATAAAGAAAAAATACCTTCCTAGTACAGCAAGTCACACAGGCTTAGTTATCATATTAAAAATAGAACATAAATGATATACTGACCTTCCACAGTGGAGCAGATTTCATGTGCAAAGGGCTTAAAGGAAATCAATACTATGTTACTGAAATCAAGTAAATGAAATTAAAGAGAATGAAGGGTTTTGAGTCGATAACTATGCCTCAGTTGGTCTTTCTTTAAAGATAAAACAGAGTTTCTTTGGCTTTGAAATTGAACATGCTATAGGTGCTAACTGCTGCTCAAAGAAAGAAGTTACAAAAAGGAAGGTGTATTTGTTTTTCAGTAAGTGACAGGTCAGTTTAACACATTTTAAATGGAGGAGCTGAGGTTCAAGGAACCTAAAAACGCAAATCATTAGGTTTACTCTCAAGGTGGTTTTCCTTCTACGTGGAAACAGCTAAATCGCGAGTTCATGGGTAATCCTCTTTCGCTTGACTGTCAGTACCTAAGCAACCAGGATATATTTACCAGGCAACTGGAAAGTAGCTTGACATCACGGATGTCAAGGGGTGGCACTAACTCGACTAGCCATCAAAGGATAAGGAGCAGGGGAACAGCTGGGGCATGGCACTGGAAGTTCTGGACGCGTGGAAGGGATGGGTGTTTACCGTGGCACGTTTGGGGGCCGCAGGGACGTGAGTTCCACACAGAGGGTGGGGAGGAAAGACCAGTCTAATGACAACGACTCTGTGCACTGAGCGAACTTTAGTACTTAAAAATAAGCCTGGAGGAAACGACGCTTCATTAGATCTGCTGTTTGGGGAGCAGTTTGTGTTTGATATTGTTATGAAGAGGGCTCAGCTATAAAACTGAAGTCTAGGTGTGCGAAATCAGTTGGCTTGTTAACCTTCGTTATAAGCCGTCTGGGCATGGAAATCCAGACTGAGAGCACCATCCTCACTTCTCATGGATTTGGGTGAGTTACTGTTCTCACTGTTACGCTGGGGGTTTGTAAGTACAACAAATACCTGGAGAAGTACATTGCAATTACTTTATGCAATAAAAGAACTTTATAGAAAATACATATAAACAAAAAAAAAAACGGACTGGATGGATTAGTGTTGTCACTATAAACAGCTGAAAGTCATCTTTCATACCCTGTGCGGAGAGTACCCCATGTTAAAACTGGTCCCTTTATGACTTCTCACAAGATAGTAGAATTTTGTTTTTAAATATAGCATATGCATGGTATATTAAGATTCTTAAATGCTTCTGTGTTTATCACAACATTTGAATATGAAATTTTAAAAAAGGATTTCAATTATTTCAACTATTCAGCAAGGGATTTTCATCTGCTATTTATGTGCTGCCACATAAACTAACTCTTCTTGTTGAAGTTATGGGGATGCTGTTAACAGTCTCTGCCTCTAAGAAAGCAATTTTACATTAATAATCATTAGTTTTAGCACTCATTCGATTAATGGATTCCGTCCAGGCATCAGGAACCTACCCCACATAAGACCTTTCAGGATCAGAGCCCAGTATTTCTGCCAGTGTAATGTACTATTACTCTTATGAAAAATCATATAAATATGAAATATTAATGTATACGGAGATATACTGGTGAAGTCAATGTGAGATTTCCCCTTGAACAATAAGCTAAGCATTGGACCCCATGATCTTGCCTAGGCACTGCACTGACTGAAATACTAAAATTAAGTTAAATCCTAAGACAAAATTGAAATCCCAGAAACTGATTAGTCATGCTCCGCCCACATACAAAGAAGTTTCTACAGGTGCTTCAAAACAGCCATATGAAGTTGCACAAATTTATTTTTCAGCTGGTACCACAAGATTTTGATTAATCTTTTCTTTTAGGTGAATTAATTATTTTACCTTTGTCTAGCTATGAGTTTTATTTATATTAAAAAGAGAACAAAATTTCTCTTTCTACAACACTGTCTTAGGAGATTTAAGCTCTGAATGTTTTTAATAAAGATTGTAGTTTCTACATACTTTTACCGATTGCATAAAGATAGGAAACAAATGAATTAGTTTATAATGGAAGTAATTGCTGAATGATTAATATAATTTTTCCTCCAGAGTTATGTCATCCTAAGAAGACTGACTGCAAGCCATTTAATTAGCTTTAAGTTGAAATGAAACATAACTTTGTGCCTATTAAATATTCATGCATTCCACTTATTTGTATTTGTCTATTTAATTACTTTAGAAAGGCATTATTAATGTGGCAAATGGGAACCTCATATTCAATTTGAAAACTTATTTTACTACTGAGGGTGCATCTTGTACATGGGGAAGTTTGTAATCTAGTGGAAAAGAATAGATTGATTTTCAGCTATAGGGCTGGGGTGAGAGTAGGATACAAGAGAAAAGGAAGAAGGGGAAGGAAAAAGTGTCATAAACCAGTTTGCCTTAAATCCATCTCCTGAGAGCCAGCACTGTGGCTGAGAGAGATGATATCCTGCAGCAAGAAAATAATTTCTCGTTTTCTTTCCCAACCTTGTGTTTCAGTGCAACAAAGAGTCTGCTACAATTTGACTCCTGCTTTTGTCTTATCCAAAAAATAAAGATACATTTAAGCACAGAGTTTTGCAGTGTGTTCTAAATGTTATCGTTTCATCTCACTCAGCCAATCAGTGTAAGCAGGTTCTATAAAAAAAGGGGTTTTTAGATAAATATTAGATGGATGCTGTCTGTATTTTGCCACTTTTAGGAATTCAGCTGTCAGTGCAGTTTATTGCTACTCAATCTACTTCATGAACACTAATCTTAGAACAAACTTAATTAGAACTTTCTCATGTTCTAGCTAACCCTTCCCCTCCCAAAATTAATTTGAATTAAGTGAAACTTAGTGGGCTTTACACTTCATTGCCCAGTATTTTGTGTAGGATTTCCACAAAGGAAGAGTAGTTGCCCAGTAGATGGAAAAAATATCCATCATCCAGTTTGGCAGCATGTTAGATCAGTTTTCTGTGGCCAAAAAAATTGTAATTGCTACATAGCAGCAGAGAGTGTTGTCCACCATTTCTAGAAAAGTAATTTCCAGGATCTAATGACAGGAATGCGAACCAGCCTCTAAAATAGAGACTATCACTTAGTTTACAAAGGCATCTGGAAGCAAGGGAAACTGATTTGTTCAAGACTGTTGGGAAGTGGCCAGGAATGTATGTAACCCACCAAATAACCAGGAAAAACCTCCCAGAGAATATTGCAGCACATAGGCTTTAGCCACTCTCCTAACAATACAAAATTCCCACCAGCAAAATCGGTAATTGGTAACATATATGCCAATCGTCCAGCAAACCTATAGAAGACGATGAATTTTTTTTTTTTAAGAGAACAGATGGAAAAGTAACTGGAACTTAAAAATTGTGTTGGAATCTGGCCTTAAAACAAAAGATAATATTTAGAATATGCCTAGTGGCTGAGGACCATTATTTTTCTTTTAAAAAATATTGGCCTGTTATTGCAGTCATTTCTTAAGCTTTCCATTAGAGTTTTAACTCCATTTTGTGTCATCATTTATTAATAGTGTAGAAAGACCAAGAGAGAAAATAAAACTCATTTAACAGTAATTTCTCAGTAACCTGGGGGTAGCTATCTTCCAAAAAATACTTTTGTACAAACCAAAGCAAATTGTACAGAGATTTAGTTAACTACTTCAAGCAGCATATATAAATACCCTTTAGATACAAGGATAAACTTTAATGACTATCATCATTACTACAGATGCCCAAGAGTTCTGTGTTTGTAAGAGTTTTGGTCTCACACTGATTACACATTGGGGATTCATTCTATGCATCTCTGTAAGCAAAGCAACAGAGAACTTTGTAGTTTTGATCAAAAATACAAACAAAAGAACAAGACAATTTTTAATGCTGCATTGAAATTTCCCTGTGGTGCACACAAAAAACCCTATGTACAGTATAGATGATAGTATCTGTAAGCAGCATTTAATATACAAAGAGAGATGCTCCACAATTTCCAAAGCTTTACACTGCCAGCATGCTTTTCACTGGCAATTAACAGCAAGAAATGATACCTCAAAAAGTGTCAAGGGGAAACAGAGACTTTGATGAAGCACAAGCTGTTTTTAAAAGAGTTTGACACTCTTCAAAAAAGCCTTTTTCTTTTCCCATTTTCAATACTATTATATTTTAACACCTTTCTGGTGTGCAACTGTGTCCTGCCACCTTCAAAAAGCTAAATAATTCTATTACATAATATGTACCATGATTCAAAGATAAAAATATTTCCAACAGAAAAAAAATAGCTATGGTATTTCCCAAACACCAGGAGTGTGCCTTGAGAAGGAAACTTAACTCTTTCCTAAATGTTACCTAGAGCCTGAAAAATTTTAGCTCCTCTCTCTAAATCTCAGGAATAGGGCACTTAACAGTCAATAACATTTCAAAACCAGTGGTTAGCCCAGAGAAGTTTCTCACTGTGACTATTCACCATAAATGTCTTCCAGATTCTAAGATGTTCATTCTGGGTTATTTCTTCAGTTTTTTTCTGCAACAAACAGTGCTATCTACATGTGGAAATAGCAACTGATGTAAGAATTGGAGATATAGGTAAAATTAATTTTCTACTCAATCTTTACACCACTATAATCACCACCTACTCTGAGTCACTTGTATAAGATTAGGATAACCTAATGTAAGACAGCTAATCATGAAGATCCTATGGGCATAGGACATCATAATTATCTTCAAAAACTCTCTATCTACTCACTGCTATGCACCTTTGTACCTATAGGCTCCCCTTGACTTCACTGTCTAGCGAAAAAAGGGTAAGCCTTTATGTATGTCTAGGAAGGCTGAGTTAGAAAGGTAATAAAGGCAGAGAAGGGAAACAAAGGCAAGTAAAAAGGCAAGGCAAGGCAGGGGACTCAAACGATGTATGTGGTGCCACTATAGAGTATGCTGGCAGCACTCACTCATGTGCTATCTGTATTTTCTGTTACATGTTGAGTGGGAACCACAAGAATTCAGGAAGAGAGAAGCAGGCCATGGGTTGTGACCTACCAGAATAATCTGTTCAGCTTGCAATGCCATGTGGAGGATCATGAGGCAAGAGACATCAGGGATAAACAACACCTAATTGCATTCCTTTAGAAGGAAGTATCTAGTCTTCAGGCCAAACATAGGGCATCCTACCACATAAAATAAAAAATAATAATAAAAAAAGAAAATGTAAATTTTAAAGAAAAACTTTAAATACAATGTCCCATTCAAAGTGCTGCGGAACTTAAAGTCTAGAAACGATGTATCTATGGCCCTATCAATGTTATTTATGGCAATATCAACCTTTCAGCAGAAAGGGCCTGAAGCTTGCAGCCCATTCAGAGCATGTTGATTTTGAATGTATCCTTCTTAGACTGAGGACAGAATTTTAGGGTGTTTTATAGAAATGGAAAACTGCAATTTGCCAATGGTCGTGTGTTCTGAACATCTTCATTCTTCACTGTTTATAAAGAACTTTTTACTCCTTCCCAAGAATGAATGGAAAAAAACATATTGTAAATTTTTATTGACAACATATATATTCCTTTTTCAGTTTTAATCACACAAACAAAAATTATGCTAGGGCTAGTTGAATTGTCATCTGTTTTTTAATAGAAGTAATTCCAATTAGCATAATCAAGATCTTAAGGAAGCAATAAATTAGTATGTCTGCTTTTCCCCCTGGGTTTTAAAGACACATGGGATAATTATGTGCATCAGTGGTAATACGATCACATTAAATCATCTTTTTATAGGTGCAAATTAAAGACTTGTGAAAGAACAGAATAGTGAAATTTTTTTCTGCTTGCCTTGTTGAATAAATCATTGTTTCACAAATGCCTTGTGTAAACTTCAATTTTGCAAAAACATTACAAAGCTGCATACTTTGTTTCTTTTATGTTCAATGATATGCTTAGATTACAAAGGAATAAGAATGGAAATCATAAACATGAGTTTAAAAGTAATAAAGAATATCCTTCAAAGAAAATTCTCAGAACATATTTTTCCCAGACGTTGCAGAGAGGGAAGACGAGAAAAAGGAAAACAGAAACTGTTCATATTGATAAGGACAAACGGGGAACAGGCTACGTGACTGCTGACAAAAAACTTACTAAGTGCTGGCACTTCTCCCTGAACAGAAAGAAAAGCTCCAGTTTCTTATTTCGGTTTGTCAGTGAAGCAGCCAGTGGCAATGGAAGAACAAAATCAAACCAAAATCACAGGAGAATAATTCTATCTGAATTTAGATACTTAAAATCTGACTAAGTGTCGTGGTTTAGTCCCAGCCGGTGACTAAGCACCACGCAGCCGCTCACTCACTCCCCCCTCCCCCAGTGTGATGGGGAAGAGAATTGGGAAAAAAACTCATGGGTTGAGATAAAAACAGTTTAATAGGACAGCAAGAGAGAAGGAAACAACAAGGATAACAACAATAATAATACCGACAAAGGGATGTACAAGAACAAACGATGCCCAATACAGCGATTGCTCACTACACGGTGATCGACAGCCCGTCCCCGAGCAGCAATTCCCACCCCCCGGCCAACTCCAGTTTATGTACTGGGCATGACGTCGTATGGTAGGGAATACCCCTCTGGCCAGCCTGGGTCAGCTGTCCCGGCTGTGCCCCCCCCAGCTCCCCGGGCACCCCCAGCCTGCTCGCTGGCAGCCCAGCACGAGAAGCTGGACTGTCCTTGACTGCTCAGCAACAACCCAAAACATCAGCACCTTATCAACAGTTTCTCATCCCAAATCCAAAACACAGCCTCACACGAGCTTCTGTGAAGAAAACCAGCTCTATCCTGGCTGAAACCAGGACACTAAGCAAGCTCTGTGGGCCAGCCTCATTGACAAAATATAAAACTCGCTGCCTGTTAAGAGACTGCAAACGTATTCCTGCATCTATGGCAGCTACAGTAGAGAACTTGGCATAATTCACAGAGTTCAGTTTTGAATGACGATTTAGTTTTCTATCCAAGATTTACTTGTAATGCAGCAAAGAGTTATGCATAGACTCAACTAAGAAGAGTTTACCGTACTAAACTACAAGTGAATATGGGAAGGCAGTATCTGTTTCACTTCTTCACCGAACTACCCATATTTACATTGAAAGGAAACTGGATAACAAGGCAAGTGTAAATATTATTTCTCAGTCATGGTTGAGGGTGTCACTCAAGACTGATTCTAACATTAGAAGGGTTAACAAATTCTGTAGTTCAGAAAAAAGCCCTTGAAATTTTCATTCAGTCTGCCACTCAATTTACAAAATGATTAAAAGTCATAGTAAGTATAATTTTCCCTTTTCTCTATGCAGCAAGATAAGAAACTAAGTCATAGTAATCCTACATAAGTAGTTTTGAAATCTCACAACATAAAAACATTTTTTGATTTTGCAACCAACGGGCTTGCGGTATATGTTTTCTAATTTTTAAATCTTGGGAAAGTTGTTCCATACATAAATCTTGATGCATTTCAGATGAAAGTTTTCCCACATGCATGAGGTGAGGCTATCACATCTTTCATTTGTACTTCATGGGGAACACAATTAACAAGGCTTCCTCCCATGCACACTACCACTAAACCCAGGTCTTTTAACAGCTTTTTTTTCCTTAGCTAATGCCTCCCGCTCTGTCTTCTCTTGGGAGTGGCTGGGAACTCCTTCTGCACTGATTCTTTAGCATCTTCTATGACTTGTTTTCTCCCTCCATTGCACATCAAGAAGCCTAGTGATAATGGAGAAATGGGGTCTACACACATGATCCAGGAAGGAAATTCATATTCCTCTCGGTCTCCAATTTGCTTCTGTACTCTTCTCCCTCCCAGGAAGTTAGTAGAAGTTACCTCTTTGACTCCTCTCACCTTTTCTTCCATTCTGCCTGTTACTCTGGAGCATGGTAGCCTGACAAAGGGCTTCTCCATCGTATCCATCTGTGAGGAAAGTGTGAGCTTCTCCCTCCCAGAACACTTTTAAATGCAGCCTGTATCTTCCAAATTACCTTCCTAAGAAGTAGGATGCTGTGGTTCCTCTATATAAATTTTTCTGTATGTAACTGTGGCCTTTCAAGACGTACAGACACTAACATACCAGAAGATCCAGTTAATTTGTACCTTATAAGTGATTGGGTTTTAAAGTCCATAGTCTTGTGTTTTCAGTGCAAGAAATACTTAGAAGCCCAACAGAAGTGTCTTTGTTTCGCAGCGAACAAAAGACTAAGCTACAGTAGATTTTGAATAACTTAATTCTTCAGATCCAGGAATACACCTGCAGTGTTGTCAAATATTATGATTTTATATTGCATTTCTAAGAGTCTTAGGTGCCTGCTATGTGGAAACATGGTTAAAGGCTAGGTGTGTGAGAATGTTCCCTTATTCAAAATGGTTTTCATGTTATATTATTGATAGGATTGAAGCTAACTGGGTGACTGCCATTTCAAATATCTTCCTGTGGAAGTGCAGCTGCTAATAAAAAAGGTGCCATGACTTCTTGGATGTCTTAAAGGTACCATCACCGTGCCCACAAGCAAAACAATTGTCAGTTTACAGTGCAATGAGATGGGTAGAAAAACACCTCTGAAAAGAGCGTATGCAGAACAAGGACATGCAGAAAACGGAGGCAGGATGGAGTGCAGAGTAATACAGTGAATTATAGGGAGAGGACATCAGATAGAGAAGTAGTGCATAAGAAGTACTCACCCCTTCAAGCAGATTGGGAAACAAATCATTTTTTCAAACCTGGATTTGGTCTGCTGTGTCCAGTTTTGGGTGAATAGCTTGTTTTCAGAAATTTTGAGGTAAAAACAGGATTTTGCACATTTATTTTGACTTCAGAACAGTATAAGGAAAATCCTGGAATTCTTGGAGTTACCATATGAGACTCCAGATTGTGTTTGGTTCATGTTCTCCTGCTGACAGAATGCAAGAAAATGCCAAAACTTAGTGCAAAATAGATTTTACCAATCTAAAACCTCTTCCCAGTCTTTTTTATTTTTTCAGAGTACCTTTGTGGTTTTTAAGCCTATTTTCATCTCCTCTACCAAAGTAGATTTCTCTGTTCTTTCCACTGAGCCCTATAAACACAAAGGGAATCTGCGACAACAAACATTTCTTACTATAAGCCAAAATATGTATAGAGTGAATATTACCTGATAGAGGAATGGCGGCTTTGTGACAGGTTGAACTGTGTCAGCATGATAATTAATTACACCAACAATTTCCAGCAACAAAGCAAGTATTTGGAATACATAGCCTGTGTAATAGGAGGTGCTTCCTCACTCCCCTTTAACCTTACGTTCAGATACCTCAATAACAACCAAATGGATATTTATCAAACTTTTTAAGTACATCACCTTTGGATTGAGCACAAGTCTGAGAATTTTCCTTCCAGGACTTAATGGCTTGGAAAGTTATAAGCAGCAGAAATCAAGCACTTAAAATGGAAAGAACATCCTAACCATGACTGTTAAGCTTGTACCTTTGTCACCTCAAGCTGTGAGTTTAGATTTCGAAAGATACGTGGTATCAGGCTGACTCAGTGCTCAGACGAGAGCCCTTTGGGAACACTCAAGCAGCAACTCAGCAGACAGCAGCGTTCCCACTGAGCTGTTAATGAAGTCGTACCCATGCCAAGTGTTTGAGGCTACCCAAGACAAGACAGAATTATTGTCTTATCGGACTAGTGATATAGTTAACTCTAACAGTATAGATGTGAAACCTAGTGTCCTGGTCCGAGGCCAATTTACACAGTTTCTATCATCCCTCAACTTCATTTGGGTATGCTACTTCTTGCTCTGGAATTGTCACAGTTTATCAACAATAATTCTATGCCATCAGGAGCTAGACAATCAGTGGTCTTCACTATCATTTTGTAACTATGCAGTGGGATACTGTTAACCACAGATGTACTGCTCAGACCTTGTCTGTATCCCTGGGCGAGCCACACCACATCGAGTTTTTAGCCTGGTATGCATGAAGCCAGGCCTTTGAACAAGGAGCTTTTAAACAAGGCACCTTATCCGAATTTTCCAGTCTCTTTGGCTGAAACAGAAAGTCAGCTCTGTATGCTTTTACAATTCACTTATTCAAGGAGGAGTTAAATTTAAGTACCAATAAGGAAATGGTGGTGCTAAATGCCCGCCTAACATCCGTCACCCTATTAAGATGACACAAAAATATTTTCCAGTCTCAAATGAATGTTTTGATTTCATATCTGTACACATCTTCGAAGGTGTCAGGTTGTGAGAATTATTATATATGTTGTATATGTAGAATAGCTAGTAAATTTTTGAAAAGATTTTGGGAACTATTTGCATGGAATTTATTTTGCAAATGAGAATATGATATTCTAACACATAGAAAGAGTAAAGGATGTTCATGGAGCCTTATTTCCCTAACACACATTGTCATCTGAAGTTAGTAGGAACTGCTAGTGATTGTTCTCTCTGAAAATTCTAGCTTTGAACATTTAATCCTGTTGTTCTACTACACCAAAGCAGGCACTAGTAAATTCAGTGTAAATTCAGGTGGGAGCCTCTGTGCTCTTCCCACATGCCTTGTGATTTGTTCCAGCACGGGGCTTTTTCTCATTTTTTGTACCTGTTTTGTGTGTCCCCTGGGTAATACTAGTTCAGAATAACATCTCACAGAAAAAAATTTAATGTCTCTTGTCAAGTAGTTTGTTCTGCAGACACAAGCACTCTCTTAACACACACTAATGCTCATCCTCCTATTAAAACTGTTGGCTAGTATGCCACTTAAAAAAAATCTGCAGACATTCTTTCACTCTGGTTTTCTGAGGAAATTAAGCTTATGCATTTGCATGGTTTATTCATCTATCTATCACCCTATCCCTGCTACCTACTCTTTAATTTATTGATCAGGTTCAACCAAACTTGGCAAGAGGAAAAGCCATTTCAAATATAAATAGAATTGTGAGATTATAAACATTAGTCAGTGAGCAGAGCTGCAGTTACTTCAGTGAGAGATGAAGTCATTGCTTTCCTCTCCTGCTGGAGAGAACAATGAATGCAATTTACACACCCCACAAGGATGTGCATACCCCACCTTCGTCTTCTATGAGTCCAGCAGTTGCAGAGAGATTGGGTTCACGAGGTCAATAGCAATATGTTTTTGATGGAAAGCTACTTGCACTTAATTTGAACCTATGCTTTCTCCAGCTTTTCCACTGTTATTCCAAGTTCAATTCTGGGTCATCAGGCAAATCAAAAGTGGGTTTTTGCCATTTAGAATCCAGAAAGGGTTTTTCTTCCCCTACCATTTATAATCCAGAAAAGTGTAATTTTGTATGCCATTTGTTAATGAAAATCTGTGGTTCTATCAGTGTTTCAGATATCATCTATATAATGTCATATAGATCATATTTATATAATACATAAAAGATGGGTGGGAGCAGATAGAGCTCAGGTTATGGTGTATGCCAGGAATAGCACATTCCCAATTGTCAGTTTTAGGTGTAGCCATCCCATTTAAAAGAAAAAATAGCTGTAGTCATATGGTTTGATGTGCCACCTGGTGTCATAGTCATAGAACTCAGCTTGGCATATTGTTTTTATAAAGAAAGCAAGCCTTGAGAACTAGAAGATACTTCCTGAAGTATTTAACATATAATGAAACATGGATTCAGACACTTTTTTTTTTTTTAAATGCCCTTTAGTCTCTAGACACGGTAGTAACAGGAAAGTCGGATGAGTAGGGATATTTTACCTACTTGCCAGCTGGAAACTTACCAATTGATTTAACATTTTGTCATACTACTGTGATGATACAGGCATTGGACAATAAAGTATTATTACCTTGCAAATATATGGAAAAATCTGTTATTTTCCATGGTATTTGAAGCCTTGATTTAGCAATAAATTGTATTATTCTAAGAATTTTAACAGTGTTCATTGAAACAGGTATTTGTTGTAAACATCTTAATTTTATTCATGGAAAACATATCCATTTAATTTGTATGTGCGTAATTTCTTTTTCCTCTATGCCAAATACAAAAAATAAAGTTCTGTTACAGAATGGAATTTTGTTAATACTGAACATATGGATGAAAAAATTATTCTTTTTCTCAATAATGTTAAAGAAATACATTATTAATTGAGTAGAAGGAAAAAATACTGCACTGCAATGACTTTCAGCTATATTCATGCTCGTCAGCTTCCTACTTCGTTGTTTTTAAACATTTACACATGCATGTGATAGGGACCAAATAATCAGGGGTGAAATTCAACATAATTTTATTAAAAATAAATCTGTATTGTCTCTGAGATTTAGCCAGTTTGCGTACCTACACAAGAAAAGTTTTTATAAAGAAAGTTTTTATTTTTTATAAAAAAAGTTTTTATTTTTTTTTACATGTTACTGAGAAGCTCCCGTTCCACGCTGTAAACCAAACGATCTTTCCCTGTGGAAACAGGGACCATGGAGGATATTTCGCTTTAGATTATATAACGAACCACTGAAATTCTCCTGTGGTTCCCTTTAAGGTACAGCCCTATAACCCAACATGTCCAGAATAAATGCCTGTAAGAAAGAGGCTGGATCTGAACTAGTATCCTTGATTCAAACCGTAAATTTGGAGATACGTGTAATAGGACTCCAGCCTCCAAACTCCACCAACTAGCGACTCGAACCGTAGGGAATCAGCTCCAGAGCCCGACATTTATTCCTGCCTCCTGACAGAGTCAGTCGTACTCTGCTCTGCTGTGGCCCCGCCTGTATTTTGCTCACCGTATTCGCCACGTTTTAACTCCCAAGCAGAGCCCCAGCTCGCCCTGACAGGACTGCGCAGGGCTGAGCACGGCCTGGGAGCCGGGCGGCCTTTCCCCTCTGTACACGGAAACTGCCCAGGGGAGCACACGGTCAAACTTTCATGCCCCACAGAGGTTACACCTCCGCTGGCTACTAACGGGGTAACCGTTAGTGACCAACGTTGACTACCCCTCTTATGTAAAAGACGGAGAACATGCAGAATGAGTTTTGATATACTTCATTACATGTGCCACTGGATAGGATGTGGGGAAGCTAAACAGCCAAAACCAGGACCGACACCCACAGCTGGGCTTCACAGTCACGCTTCTCTTACCGGGGACGCTCCTGTGGCAAGGACGGTATGTACTCACCCATTTTTCACGACAGGCTGAAACCCACATCTAAATAACTGAGGCTGTAACCAATCAATTCATATGCAAGATACAAAACAAACAAGCAAACAAACAGAAACAAAACCATCAGAGCACTTCAGAAGTGTAATCATGACAAATTATTTGGCAAGCTCAGCCAAAGCACTGTGGTGCAAAGCCCGTATGTCGGAGCCATATGACTTACTTTTGTGTGTTCCGAGGAATAAAGTAGTATAGGATTCAAATTGCAGAGCTGTTGTTACCAGGATTTTAACTCACCAAGTGGTCTCAGCATTTCAATTCCATCTTCTAAAACCTAAAGTGGAATTTGATCAAATGCCAAATTGATTTTAAAATTGCTTTTATGACTTATGAAAGCATTGCTCAATTTGGGATCCTCTGCATACATCTATCTTCAGTTCTGTCTCTGCACTTGAATTCTGTGCTGTTGTTTGAGAATAGTTGGCCATTCTAAATTAAAGGAGCACACACTTGTCTTTGCCATGTATACTGACAAAAGCACTGATTTCTGGCTTTAGGCTGAAATGTTCACTAAAACACGACATAAATAGAATCCTGTTTTACCTTTTGATGCCAGCTGTTTTGTAATTATAGCAAGATTTTTTTGCTTTTGTATTTAACTCCTCTGACGTTACTAAATGACAGATGCTGCGGGACAGCATTTTATTATATGTGTTCAAAAAATAAGGTTGTATAATGAAAGAAAAAGAAAGGAAGAGAGGGAGGGAGGAAAGAAGGAAAGAAGGAAAGAAGAAAAGGAGGAAAGGAAGAAAGGAAGAAAGGAAGAAAGGAAGAAAGGAAGAAAGGAAGAAAGGAGGAAAGCAAGAAGTGAAGAAGAGAAGAAGGGACGAAGGGAAAAAGGCAAGAAAAGGCAAGAAGGCAAGAAGGCAAGAGAGAGAAAGAAAGAGCAAGAGAGAGAAAAAGAAAGAGAGAGAAAGAGAGAAAGAATGAAAGAAGGGGGGAGGAAGGAAGGAAAAAGAAATGGAAAGGAAAAGGAAAAGGAAAAAGGAAAAAAAAATTTCCCCCAATTTCTTGGTACCCAGATCTCCCCCCCCATGAAGTTTATTACTTCCATCCTGTGCAGAGTTATTTTTCATATTGTTAGAGAGGTTTGTGATAATTAGAATTTACTCTTGAAGTCTCAGCATTTTCTGAACATCTTCCTGAAAGCAGGCATGCCAGATGGAGAAAAGAAAGCCACCTGTAAACACCATAGTCTTCATTTGTAAAGTACAGTCTATACATCAATAAAATTAACAATGCGGTTCCAAGAAGATTAAACAAAAACCTTAGCCTGTATCCCAAGTGATTTTTTCTTGCCGATACTTGAGTCAAATGAGTGAAATTCAAGGTATACTCAAGGAGAATCAATAAGGCAATTAAAAAGCTTTTGGAAATAGCTACATAGGTACCAAATGACACAACAATTACTGTCGGTAAAATCTGACGTGCGGAATGCTAAAAATTTTGCAAAAATTTCTCAGCATCAGAAACATATAATCTTAGGTAAATAAAAGGCACAGGGATTTGCATACATCCTGGAGCAAAAGTGAATGATGGGATCTGACACAGTATCAAAACCGACACATTTTCACAAGAAATTTTTATGGTTGCAGTCTAATAAGAATTTGGCAGGGATGCAAGCATGAACAATAAAATTAGCTAAATGCTGTAGTGACTGCCCAAAATTAATACCAAAAAGATTATACGTGACTGAAAATACTTATTAAATGGAGAATTTTGGCAAGAAAACAATTTTCACACTGTGTTCCAATATAAATAATATTGGTTAAATTAAAGCAAGTACCCTAGCTGTCTCCAAAGAAATTCTGGAGATGTCTGAGTCAGATACACATTTCTACTAATTGTGTAGACAAATACATAAGCAATAATAGTAATATTAGTGGACCCTGGAACTAAATATGTTACTGCATTCCAGTTCTATTTTCCTTCAGAAATGATAGGCCTCACAAAAAAATTTAAACTTTTTTGAAATTTACTTCTGACTTGTTAAATAAAGACATTTACATGTAACTTGGAGGTTGATGCTGAAAAAAAATCTAGATCAAAATATAATGTGATTTTTGCCTTTTCATTACAGCACAAGTTTTGAAAGAGGAATTATTTTTTCATTTAATTGATAGTAATTCCATAGAAGTCACTGTCACAACACGTTTTTGTATCATACTCTCTAAAAGTATTCAGTACTGTCCATGTCAAAATAAGATACTAGATGGATGAACCAATTAGATTGAATTACTGTGACTAACTCTTAAAATAAGTGAAAGCGGTGTCTCCTGCTGGGAAAATATTTTAAATATAAGCTATCACTGGTGGCCATTAATTGTTTGTTCTCAGTTTCTGCATGCCCAAGTTGTAATAACCAAAGTTAGTTTCACAGAGGCAGCCAATATTGAAGGTCAAACAAATTGACTTGAAATAGGAACAACGTAGAAAAATCAGTCTTCTGAAAAATCAAGGCAACATTTTGAAGCTGAGCATTCAAATTAGATAACACTTGCAGAGGCTGACATCATTTGTGCCTTGCTGTCTTCTCTGCAAAATGGGGATAATTCATCCACCTAGGCTGGCAATCACCACCAATAATGTTGGTGATTCGATCTACTATTTGAGTTAGAGTATACTAAAACTGCTAAGGAAGAGATTAAATATGTCGTATTTTGGTGACGATAAACAAACACTTAGGACTGCACAGTGAATGAGGAAGATGAAAGAAATATTGAATGAATTCACTGAATGAAGCAATGGGACGCCATCATACCTATGCATGGAGTGTGAATTAAAATGGCACAGCCAGACTCCATCATAATCTTTAACTGTGCTGCCTAGGAAGATTATGGAGCTTTGTGGTAGGTTAAACTGCTGGCTGCCAGGTGTCCACCAAGCTACACTATCACTCCCACTCCTGTAAAAAAGACCAAAAAGTCTTGTGGATTGAGAGAAGGACAGGGAGATCACTCACCGATTACTGTCATGGGCAAAACGGAATTGACTTGGGAAAGAATATTTTGATTTATTGCAAATCAAAAATAGATGAGGATCGTGAGAAAGAAAATCAAGAAATGTCTTCCTTTCACTCTTCTTTCCTTCTCAGGCTCATTGTCACTCCTGACTTTTCTACCTCCTTCCCTCCCTGAGCAGAGTAAGGTGAGAGGGAATGGGGGTTATGGTCTGTTCATAACATTTCATCTCTGACACTCCTGCATCCCTACAGTTTCCCTCTGCTCCAGTGTGAGGTCCCTCCCACGCAATACAGTCCTTCATGAATTGCTCTGGTGTGGGTCCTTCCCGCAGGCTGCAGTTCTTTAAGAACGGCTGCAGCATGGGTCCTTTTCACAAGGCACAGTCCTTCAGGAACGGATGGCTCCAGTGTGGGTCCTCTATGGGTAACAGCTCCTGCCAGAAAACCTGCTCCTGCAGGAGTTCCTCTCCACGGGCTGCAGCTCCTGCCAGGATTCTGCTACACCATGGGTTATGCACGGGCTGCAGCTTCCTTCAGGGCACATCCACCTGCTGTGGTGTGGGGTCCTCCACGGGCTGCAGTGTGGAAATCTGCTCCAAAGCCCCTCCATGGGCTGGTAGGGAACAGCCTGCATCACCATGGTCTTCTCCACGGGCTGCAGGAGAATCTCTGCTCTGTCACATGGAGCACCTCCTGCCCCTGCTTCTTCACTGACCTTGGTGTCTGCAGGGCTGTTTCTCTCACACTTTTCTCACTCCTCTCTCTCACAGCTGCTGCACACATTTTTTTACTCTTTCTTAAATATGTTATTATAGAGGCTCCACCAGCTTTGCTGATGGCCTCAGCTTTGGCCAGTAGCAGGTCTGTTTTGGAGCTGGCTGGAACTGGCTCTGTCTGACATGGGGACAGCGCGCTCTTCTCACAGAAGCCACCACTGCAGCCCTTTCACTACCAAAACCTTTCTACATAAAACCAATAAAAATATCCATCATTCAGGCTTTTAAAGAGCATTTTATGAAGACCACGTATCATCCATCATCCTCAATTATGATACAGACAGATAGCAAAAGATCCTTGGCAATGTCCTGTCTCAAGAAAGGAAACATTTCACAGGCAGACTTCTAGAAATAGAAACATAACCTCATTTTCTCATGAGCAACCTACATAGAGTAGGAGGAGAGACATTTGTTGCATTGCATCTGCAAAGTCCCTCAAGACTCCGCAGACATCAGAGAACAGCAATAAAGAGAATTATTTATTCAGCCTGGTGGTTCTTCCTTCCTGTCTTCTTGAAGGCCAAGGTGACTAAACACAATTCTTCCCTATACATGAGTCTACTAAGTTTCCCAAAGCTGTGGAAGTGTCTGTAGGTTACACTATAACATCTTTCTCTTTCTAATGTTTCAAAATAAAGGGAACAAAATATGCATCAGTTCTTGTCAATAAGGTTTACTGCACACTGCTTAAATTATATTGACTGAAAGATGACAGAAAGTATGAAAGGGGCTATGATTTTTGGTCTGTTACAATGGGTGGTCATATAATTCAGTGTGTGATTCATATAGCTGAACTCTCACAGAGAGTGAGACTGCTAGCCATTCATGAGACTGCTTACACCACTTTCACTGTAACTGATTGTAACAGCAGCCCTCCAAAAGATACCATACATATCTGTTTTTTTAAAGATGTTGAAGGACGACTATGAAAAATAAGGCAGAAATAGAAACAATGTGTGGAGTGTTAAAACAACAGGAAGATTACTGAGATGGCTTAATTCCAGCAACAATACACACTCTCAAGTTATTCTTAACACTATATGATTATATTTAAGTAAAATATATATGTATGTTATATTCAACATTAAGAAGTCAATACATATTAAGACAATACAGAATCTACTATATTAAAACAACTGTTCAGTATATTATATTAGTCTCATAAAGCCAGTTATAAGGCCGTGAAATTCTTGGGCTTTTTCTAGCACCTGAAGATCTGTCTTATCAGGAAATCAGGTCCCAGGTTCTGCATCATTGAAGCAAATAGAAAAATGCCTATTGACTTCAACAGAATTTATTTGACTATTTCAAAATACTGGTTTAAGGTTCCAGAAGTTCAACTCTTTTGAATGACACAAACATTAGTGTTAAGATGTTTTATCTCAGGGAAAGA
>NW_010513923.1:81661-100185 GCF_000687285.1 Phaethon lepturus
CTATTATTGCATTAGCCTTGAAGAACAGGTATCTTCATGATGTCTTGCAATTGAGCAGGGATCAGTTGTTAATTACACTTGGAATTAATATTTCCAATACTCAGATTCTGTTTCGTTCTTTTGATGTAAGCTTGATGACTGACAGTGTGTAGTTTAAGAAGTCTTTTTGGTACTGCTCATCCACAATTACTCAGTTGAATATTGTTACGTAGGTATGATGTATTTTTATACTTCCATGAAAGTATTTGGAGCAGAGGAGGGAGTCATATTTACAAAACCATTGAAGATTCCCTGAATATGAGTTCATTTCATTTTTAAATATTTATTAATATTTCATATCTGAAGCTAGTCCTGGTGGTGAAAATAGGTACAATAACAATTCACAACACTATTTCCAATGTCAGCTCCATTTTTGGTGGAAGGAATGGGGTAAAGAAGATCTGTGTAAATGCATTGTTTTACTTTTGTTATGCAGTGCACTAATAGTGGGAGAAGGAAGATTAATATTGCTTCCTTAATACAATTCACCCTACCCTTCACTTTCACTTCCAGTAAATGAATCTTACTAAGTTACGTAAAATATAAGTGCTAGGCTTTTTACACAAGTAGAAAGGATGGTGATAGCCCAGAGAATTTACTACCTACTGTGTTTATTTCCACTAAAGTTAAAACAAATTTGATAAAAAGATAAAAGCTGGGATAATGGAAGAAAGAAAGGGAATCATTAACTACCAAACAGAAAACATTTTGAAGTTCAGGAAGCTGTGTTGAGAGAGAAAAGGACCTGGACAAGTTTGAGGAACGGGCCCATGTGAACCTCATGACATTCAAAAAGGCCATGTGCAGAGTCCTGCACCTGAGTAGGGGCAATCCCCACTATCATTAAGGGCTGGGGGATGAAGGGATTGAGAACAGCCATGCTGAGAAGGACTTGGGTCTACTGGTGGATGAAAAGCTGGACATGAGTCAGCAATGTCCACACGTAGCCCAGAAGGCCACCTGTATCCTGAGCTGCACCCAAGGCAGCGTGGTCAGCATGTCAAGGGAGGTGATTCTGCCCCTCTGCTCCACTCTGCTGAGACCCACCTGTAGCACTGCATCCAGCTCTGGAACCCTCAGCACAGGAAAGACATGGACCTGTTGGAGACGGTCCAGAGGAGGGGCACCACAATGATCAGAGGGATGGAACACCTCTCCGCTGAGGACAGGCTAAGAGAGTTGGGCTTGTTCAGCCTGAAGAAGACAAGGCTCCATGGAGACCTTACTGCAGCCTTCCGGTTCTTAAAGGGGACTTCTAACAAAGACGGGGATAGACTTTTTGTCAGGACCTGTTGTGATAGGACAAGGGGTAATGGTTTTAAACTAAAAGAGTGCAGATTTAGACTAGATCTAAGGAAGAAATTTTTCCCAATGAGGGTGGTGAAACACTGGGACAAGTTGCCCAGAAAGGTGGTGGATGCTGCATCCCTGGAAACATTCAAGGCCAGGTTGAATGGGGCTCTGAGCAGCCTGATCTGGTTGGAGATGTCCCTGCCCATTGCAGAGGGCTTGGACCAGATGACCTATAAATGTCCCTTTCAACCCAAAGATTCTATGATCCTATAATATGTAAGTAATGATTATGATGCTGTCCCTAATGACAACTAGTGAGACAAACCTGCTTGGATCTCAGAATTTGTTCTAACAAGAGAGGAAGCTGGAGAGCTACTGTGGAAACAGTGTCCTCTATTGTAGCTTCTGCTTTTGGTAAGTGCTCTTCTAAGGCTTCCCCTAGTTGGTGTTTTCTTCAACACCATGTGGATAAGCTACATCCCCCACAGCATCTGGGTTCTTTGCAGTCTTATATGTATCTGTTTTCACAAGACCATCTCACCAGCTTGCAGGTAGGAAATAAAGTGCAACAAAGCTGCTGATTATAGCATCAAAAACCTGCAGAAATTGTATGCTTGAGAGTGGCTGTCCTCATCATTTAGGAACCAGTGGGGAAATATGTTTCCAGATGGTTGCCCAAGTACCTTCTACGCAGAGTGAAGAGAGTGAGATGAAAGAAGGAACAGCAGGCAGAGAGAAGATGTTGGCATCAGGGTGTACAGCAGAGCTCAGCTCTTTCAGTCAGCTGTACGCCTACTGCCTACCTGGGGCTCTTGTGCTGAGTTGCAGACTCCTGGATTTAGGCATTGTTATTGAAAACAGATCAAGGGCACACTTTTTTCCTTTCAAGTTGAAGAGCGATGTTTGTGAAGTGTTTAGCTCTCTTGAAACAATATTCAGGAAGGTGTCAAAATTTCTAATGATGCAAGTTTCTGAGGACAATTTGGACTGGCAGCTTTTGCGAGTGAGGTAGAGTACCTCCTGTTGGGGGCAGAATGAGAAAATAATGTTCATGTGAGGTACATTTCACTCCATTTGTATGATTTAGCCTGGAAAATATAAATAAATTTATATGAATTATAAAGTTCAGGAAAGCTAAAAAAACAAAGCACCTCTCTACCATTCTTCACCTCACTCTTTATGAACTGCTATTGTGCTAGGAAGATACCATGGAATAAGCCACAAAGAAATTACAGTTTCTTTTCTCTCTCTTCCAAATTCTTCCCTCTTTGGCAACGGAAATTATTTCTGAACAACAAAAATTCATTCTGTGATCTTAACAGCATATGTTTCTATGCCAGAATGATATTATGAAAATGACTTACAGTTTCAGTAAGAGCTGCAAGCATGCAGCACCTCTGAAAATCCATCTGTTTTTTTAACTTTAAAAGAAGAAACGAAGTGCCCACCCAAAGAAGACAGATAGAAATCTATCTTCTTTAAAGTACAAAATTAGGGACTCTATGTGCTATAAAAACACAATGAAATTAATTTAATTTTCACTATACAAGATCAGTATCATGGGTTAAAAACTCTATCATGGGTGAGGTTTGCATTCTGAATTGATAGCCTCCCTTTTTCACACATTAGTCAGAGAGAGAAGCGTGAGAGGAGGAAAATGATTAATATTTTTATTTGAGAGAGAAGTCAAAGACTAAGATGGCCTATTTATTTTCAGTGGAGAGGAGGTATTCATTACGTAGTCACCTTAGAATATGATTCAGAGTATAACAGTTATGACCGGATTTTTTTAAGTTGTCAGTGGAAACATATGCTCCCAGAGAATATTCAGAGCACCCATGTTAGAAGCTTGAAGCTGGCCCTAAGAGTACTTGTTCGCTTCCCTCCATACTCTTCAACCTCATCCCGTTTCCAAGAAGGAAGCAACTAAAAAGCTAAAACAACTATCTGCAATAGAAGCATTTCAGTAATCCTTGCTTAACGCTGTATAATTCAGACTATTCATCGAAAAGTCTCCTGAAATACCTGGAATATCCATTAAAACATCTTCAGGACTCCCAGTCTTCTGGGACCTGTGTCTTTAAAGGCTGCGGTACTGTCATGCAGTGCAAAAACTGCTGCGCTACATAGTGCCAATCAAACAGAAATCCTTTCTTGGTGTTAACAAAGGGGTTCTCCGTCATCACCTGTCTATAGAGGCATTACTGACAATTCACAAAGCAGTTTCAGTATCTTAATTGCTCTTAGAACAGCATATATGCTATATTACTCTGACAGACTCAGAAAATAACTGCCCCAGTCACTCATACACATAGTTATTACCTCAGCAAACACCCAGGCCTCAGAAATCAAAAGCCATGGCTCAGTGCCTTTGACACCTGAAACAAGTCAAATCGTAATAGCCCATACTGTGTTTATGTTTAAAATAGCATTGATTTTGCCTCAAGAGACAACATTAATGTTGAAAAAAAATAATCTATCGCTCCTTATGAAAAGAAATGCTCCAGCCTCTGAATCTATAGATTCCCCTGTGTCCGACAGAGCCAGCGCCAGCGGCTCCAAGAGGGACCCACCGCTGGCCAAGGCCGAGCCCATCAGCGACGGCGGCAGCGCCTCTGGGGTGACGGGGTTAAGGAGGGGGAAAAGAAGGGCTGCACAACAGCAGCCAAGAGAGAGGAGTGAGAATATGTGAAAGAAACAACACTGCAGACACTGAGGTCAGTGAAGAAGGAGGGACAGGAGGTGCTCCAGGTGTCAGAGCAGAGGTTCCCCGGCAGCCTGTGATGAAGACCACGGTGAGGCCGGCTGTGCCCCTGCAGCCCGTGGAGCTCCATGGTGAAGCAGATGGATGTGCCCAAAGGAGGCCGTGACCCCATGGAGAGCTCGCACTGCAGCAGGCTCCTGGCAGGACCTGTGGCCCCATGGAGAGAGTGTTTAGTGCTGTGGTTGACCGAATATATACAGTCTTTACATATGTCCTAATTTTATTATTTCTATTGTTTGTTGTTTTGGTTTTTTAACGTGCCATGCTAATCCACAGTTGGTCAGTGATCTGCCAAGCTATTGTTCCTTTATCTTAACTTGGAAGTGTCGGTACTGTGGGAATGATATGAGTTCACCTTTCATGAAGACTCAAGTATTTTTTTCTTGCTGAGAAGCCAAGAAATGTCAGTCATTATGGCATTTTTAGTATGATATCATCATCTTGGACCAGGTCCTACACGTGTTTAAGTCAGAGTTCAATAGGAAAAGAACTTGCCACATGGCTCACAGACAGTGATGCCTTCTCTTACAATTTTGTTTGGTTTAAGTGGTGTTACAGAAAAGTACAATAGCTAATGACCGGGCAGTGGTTTTTATTATCATTATTTCTGACTCAAGTCATTAAAAATATTCACAAAACACCTAACTATGGAGACTCCCTTTGATATGAAGGTGTTGTATTTCAGAGTGTGTCTGCACAATTAATGTTGGAGACATGATAGAATTTTCCTGGAGGTAGACCTGACACCAATGCGAAGACATTTCTCCTTGGAATTTGTCAATACTAATTTGTCCATTTTTATAATTTTATTTTGAGTGAAAATAATTTTCTTGGTTTATTGGCACTCTATGAATTTATGTCACTTTACAACAGTAAAGTCACAAACCATTTAGGAACTGTCATTTTTCCCACAGAAAAAAATTATTTATAACCCAGCTGTTGAGAGCTGACAATTTTAGAATTTTTAAGTCTAAAAGGCCTCTTAGACAAGCATACACATTTCAGTCACATTTAGATTGGTAAAGAAACAGAATTCCAGCAATATAGAAAACATGACTTAGAAAACATAGTGAAGAATTACTGATCTTGGTCCAGAAGGTTTCTAGCCTTTGTTGCTGTATAGGTTATATTGCCATGCACAGCATAAAGAAGGTAGAAGCATATTAACAAAATATACTTGTCTTCAAAAAGGTTTGAATTTTATCAAAAACATGACTGTAGACTGACAAATACTTCAACACATTTTCTCTCTTTTATTACATATCTATGAAGACAAGAAGCTGGCAGCTCAAAACTACTGTTTTTGAGGGAACTTTCTCATTGTTGCTGAGAGAGGAAAGATGGTGAGTGGTAAAAAATTATGTAATCAGTAATGACTTTTTAAACTAACTGGCACAAGCTGTAAATGTACCCCCACAACCCTAAGTGTCTTATTCAAACTGATTGTGAGCTGAGGAACTTTATGCAGAGAATATCACAAGGAACAGAAATACATTTCATAAACATCCTTATGCAGGACTGTTGTGGATATTTTTATGATAGTTTCAAACATAAAAAGGTATAAAACTGCACCTAAGATGTTTGGTTTATGAATGCTCTGACAACATGTGCAGCTGTTTAGATCATCTCATTGCATTTAGAAAAACAAACGTATCTTGTTATTCCAAAATGTTTCAAACATAGGTATGATAACTGTAGTTGTGTTTCCTTTCTCACACAGAAGTATAAAAATACCAGATATGCAAGATGACACAGACATGAAGTCAAAGAACCCTACTTTTAAATCTTAGAGCATTAAATCTATTGTAAAAATAAAAATAAACAAATTAAAAAAAACCCACACAGAAAACCAAAATTTGTCTCAATTTACAGAAGGGCAACTGAGGAACAGGTTTTCAACCCATGCAAAGACAATGTAATGAGGTAGGGCAACTACCAAGGCATTGAAACTGAATCCAGATCTCTACAGTCAGATATTTTTTATTACAAGCTGCATTTCTGAACAGTTATTTTGTGGCAGCTTTAAACATAAGCATTCTTTTAACTTAAACTTTGGAAATAGAACATTTTTTTTAAAAGAAAAAGGCTTTCAAACATTGATTTTGTTACTGCAACATAACATTTCACTGGAAAATAGTCTAATCTGAGGGAAGGTTCTCTTTTTTCTCTTAGATATTGCAATGACTTTGTCATAGCAACCCCTTGTTCACCGATTTTTTTGTTGGTTTACTGTAAACCAACAGTGAATGACTGAAAATAGATGAGAAAGCTGCTGTTCTCTGGCAAATTGGAATTATAACTGCTATCATTTTAAACAAAGAAACGGTATTCTGGATTTTTCCCCTAGGTATGAAAATATCTTCTACTAAGGCATGATATACATATACTAACTAAAGTATGGGAACAATGAGATTATTAGCACCAGTTTTCTACTGTTACAATAAATAAGTAGAACGTATGAGTGTGAGTAGGCTTTCATATTGAACTCCACAGTCTGAATTCATCTTTTTTAATTTAAACAAACTACTCCTAGTGCTATCAGTCATGCAGTATTCATGGGTTCAAATGCACTACTGTGCTTTGTTTTGTATAAAAGTATAACACTAGAGAAACCTTTTGGATGGAGTTCTGATACCTCATTGATTACAGTATTCTGGAGTTCACATTTATTAGAGACCATTCAACACAGCTTAATGAACGTAAAAGATGATGGAAAACATAGTTCACTTGCAGAAATAACTGCTGTCTTTAAGAAAGCTTCTCAAGCCCACTAAGTATCTCACAGCAGGGTAAGGGGAATTTTTCACTTTTGTCTCCACAAACAGAAATAAAAATTGAATCACAGAAATTTTTTTTTTGTTTGACTTTGTCTGTAGAAACACTAGCAGGGTTCTTCCAAGTAAATCCAAAACACTAGTATAGCTTTCCAATTTCAGTCAGAGATTAACGAATGCTTTAAATCACAATTTTCTAATTATAACATTTTAAAATAATTCCCTTGACAATCTAATTGCCATTTTTTTGGTCAATTTTGGAATTCAGAACATCTAGAATGCTTGTGGAAGGTTAATTTTAACGATTTGATGAACATCCAATTTCAAAATTACATAAAAAAATCTAATATCTATTCCATATGGGATAAGAAGCAATAGTATGGTTATTTCATTTGGCCAATCATGACTAACCATTATAACTTAAATACCTGGAATGAGTACTTTAAAAGCATTTCAGTCATCTGTAGTACATTGCAATCTTCCACAGAAATGGAAACAGAGAGATACACTGATGTTCATTTTTAATTCCTTCTTAATTTCTCTGTGGTAAATAAACATAGAGCAATGAAATTATCTTAAGCGATGCATCATGTAGTTTTTATTTCATAGGCAAAGTTTTTTATTGTGCAATTTAGCAACTAGGAAAAAAGAGAGAGATAACAAGAATGAGAGAGAGAGAGAGAGACAGGGTGCTGAAGGTTTCTGCCAGTATAAGAATGTACTTGCTTTTCCAGCAGACTGAAGGAGGCAATTTTCTCTCCGGCAATCACACAGTAACCCTTATTAAGAAGTAACACAGTTGTTGATCTGCTAAGACAACATGAATTAAAGGAAATGAACAAATAATGCAAGCTGCCTACTAAATTATTAAGATTAATACCTAAATTGCTTTTAATGATTAAATGGTAGCAAAGTGTACCAAAAAACAAGTTTCAATAAAGGACTAAACAAGTTAAACTGCATCAGCAGTAAACCAACTCAACACACCAGCTGACATAAATCAAGTGTTACATTGCTTATTTCTGCACTACACTAAAGTTAATTGGTAAAAATGTTTCTGTTTTCAACACATTTGTAAGTATAGAAAGTTACAAGCAAAAAGGTTAACACAAATCTTGAGCACCATAATGGTATCTCATAAAACGCTGTTAATGCAGAGAGTTATTTGAAAAATTGATGACCAAAAGCAGCATTGTTGCATTTCAGCAATACATTTATATGTTTTTTAATATATAAATTTTTAAGAGACATCTGTCATCTTTTACAAGAGAAATGAAACCAAACTGTCACCAGCTCTTGAAGTTCCTTCCACAGTTTTCCAATTCAAAACCAACCTTTACAATGCCCTCAGTAGTCAAGCAGGTGTGCTCAGAACCACACCTTGACAATTATCAGTTCTGAACTATTCCAAGTTTGGGGTGAAGGTCTATCCCAGGCATTCTTGCAGAAATCTTTGTACTGCCTGCTTGCCTTTAAATCAAAGAATTGTTTAGCTCGTATACCCAATATACTATGCCGATGGCATCATAGTGTCAGGTTTCCACCAATTTGGAAAAGAAACTCAAAGCACATTAATTACAATCATCTGAGAATTTCAACCAAACACGACATACTAAAAAAATATCTTATGGCATAAAAAAAAATAAATGCCAAATCAGACATCGTTAACTGCTTCATTTATAGGTCCATCTTTTGTGTGGTTTCACAGCAAAAAGGGAAAGACAGAGAGGAAAAGGTAAGTGGGCATAAATGCAAATCATGGTTTTACTTTCCTTCCATATCTACTTATGTGGTTTCAAGGAAAGTGAGGAAGCAGAGAACAAATGATGACAGGGAAAACAGGTGCCATTACTCTAGACTGAGAGCATTGTTAATTCCAGGAATCAATGCATTTTGTCACCAAAATGTCCAAGCAGTCCTGGCAGTTCTTGCATAATCTAAATGAGCAAAATATGCCACTGTATCAATTCTATAACCCTGATGTTAAAATGTTCTGGTTTATAGTGTAAAAAATAAGGCAAATATCATTAGCCTGCAAATGACCATGGAAATATCAACTATAATAATAATAATTATTCCCTTTATAATTTACACAGATTAAATAATTCCTGACCTTACATGACATATAATTTGATTAGGACTATATATTTAAAAACAGTAGTTCTATGATAAAGAGAAAATACTCTTTTTGAATATCACAGTGAAAACTAATTCTGTCCTGAGCATGACTTTTGACTTAAAATGACATTTTAGTAATGTTGTGTCATCTATATTACTCTTCTCCCTGCTTTTTTAATTTTTCATGCATTCAGATTTGCTCCAGGATTTGAATAATTGTATGTTTCACTATAGGCAAGGTAATGGTATTGTACATTATTATTAGTCTTTGACCAAACTGAAGAAAACGCAATGTGGAGATTTACTTCTTAAAACAAAGAGGGGAAAAAAACTTTGCCCTATTCTAAAATCATATCTAATAACCTAAGAAACTTTAGAAAAAACAACTTATAATTTATAGCTTGTAAATTATAACAAGTTGAATAAAATAGAAAAAAAAATCCCCACTTCAGTTATGTCAGCACTAAAAAAAGAAAAAAGTGATTTGCCTCAGCTAAATTTAATATAGCTAACAATTCAGCCAATGGAGTATTAGAATATAGCATAGCTTCCTGAGGGTTTATCCAGGATATTGGACAGATTTTACATATTACTTGGAATGCCCCCCTGCCATAAATTACTATTAAAAATCCTTGATGTAGTTAGCTTAACATTAAATGACACAAATCTATACAATCTTCAGTTACACCTTTAGATTTCATTGTATTCATATCTAAAGTCTAATTATTTCAGACATTTCTAATATCTCCTAAAAGACCTTTCATAAAGCCATCTGGTTCCAAGCATGTACGGTTTCACTGCATGTTTGTTCTTAGCCTGAGACTTTACCTTTGCTTAATAGGCTTGTGGGCTACTGTTGATCTGCAAAAATAAGTTCAAGTCAGGCATGTTCTTCCCCTGGGGGTGGCACAAACAAGACCTAGCTGTAAAACAGTGATCCTTGTTGTCACCTCCTAACTGAAAATAGCACAAGCTCTTATCTGCCAGATTGCCCCAGTGCAGAGTTGTTAAAGAACATCTGTTTGACTAAGCTCTGAAACACAAGCACTCATACAGTCAGTACTAGCCCTCTCAGAAGCAGCAGCTACTCACGCCCTTTCTCAGCTTTCAAGCCTGACTCTCATCCCGCACCTCGTCCTGCGAGAGGGTTAGGCTGAGGTGCTACCGGGAGTACTAGAGCAGAAGTCAGACTTTAATTTGTGTATGTCTGACAAACCCGGCCTCGAGTTCCAGTTCATGCAAGAGCCTGTCTAGCAATACAAACGCACCAAATGTTTAATATACGTAATAGTTTCATGCCAGATATTTCAATGCTGATTTACGTTATAATTTGACTATGGAGACTTCTGTATTGCAGAATAGGCTAAAGATGGCAAACAAGTTTAAGTCCCTCCTGTTTCATAGCACTGCTTCCATGCACACTTAGACATACAAACCTTTTCTTCCTAGAGACTGGGATAGCAGTTCACCCAACCATAAAAGACTTCTTTTTCAGGTTTTTTCCTTCCTTTACAGCGAAATATTAAACATATTCTCATTGTTTCTTACCTGTGGTCATTATTGAGGGTAGTACCACGAGCTTCAGGCTCTAGTTTCAAAACAGAGACACCCATAAGATGCCTTGACTTGACTCACAATCCCTTCTCAGACTAAAGCCACACTGCTTTCAACATTTTTGTTAAAAGAAGTAAAAATCAAGTAATTCTCTTTGCTTCAAACCTGTTCTAGCAAGACTTCAGTACAAAACCTCAGCCCCATTCACTACAGCTCCGATGTATTGTTGAAAATCTCAGTTACGGCTCCTGTTCAATGCAGAATTTTTCATGACGCACTGACCTTTCAAAAGCACACAGAATCAAATGCGATCCTCTTTATACATTATCATCAAAAACATCCACAATTCACAACTTTTCATGGCTTACACATGAAAGAAAAAGAACACTTTTGTTTAGAGGTTTGTCTTGCCTGCAAGCGTATGATTGTATTGCACATTCAAAGCAGGACTCTCAGTTTTCAAGTTCACGTAGCTCAAAATGGACAAAAGATTTTCATGGACTCTTAGGATGTAGGACTGCAGAATTTCGCATCTCAGGTTCACAGGGTGTCACAGTGTGACTCACCAGGGTTGCAGGAAGACAACGGGCTCCCTCAACCACTGCAGCAGCTCTTCAGAAGTGACAGGCTGAGTCACGAAAACTGCTGAAACCATAGCCTACTTGAACGAGGGACCTAATACTTGAAACTAACTGGCAGAGTGAGTTGTTTGGCGGGGGGTTGTTGATGTTTTTGTGGAGAGCATTGTCTCCTTACATAAGCCAAAGACCCTCCACTGCTTTCCTCTCTTTGGAGCTGTTGACAGAAAAGCACCTACACTGAATCAGGAAGTCAGCTGGAACTCAGACAAAAACCCATTTTGAGCTTTTCTTCCTAGACTAATAGCTGAACCTAAAACATTATTTTGAACTTAAACTGCCTAATCATGCAGTACCTTCTACAAGAAAGATCCATTGTCTGAAGATAACTTAGACCAAAGGCAATACTTTTCTATATTGCAGCATTGGTTGACTAAGCTGCATGAGTTATATTTTAATTGCAAAAGCTAGACACAGATTAGTTGAACCAAATCTGAACTGAAAAACAGTTTGAGAAGGGATTTTTCTTTCCTTAAAACACAGCTGAGTGTGGCCTATTATTTTGCGGCACTTTTTAATCTAAACCAGATATGAATCAAAAAGAATTCGTCATTGCTCATAAATCATAACAATTATATGGAAACCTGACATCTTACCCACCTGGAGGACGACATATCTGTAAGGTGACTCTTACAGGGTCTACATTATGAAGTAATATGGAGCAATAAAGGTGCATCTGTGACCTGAACAGCAGGCACTGAGGACTTCACACTGACACTGCATGCTTTAAATGATTAATACCTACTGCAAACTAGCCTAGACCTGTGGACAAAATGCCCCACAGAAGTGGGAGTGCACTAGGCGCCTTCCCGGGACTCATCTGCCAGTTTAGTTTCACCTGAAGGGAATTGGGACCATGCTCTTGAAGCCTATTTCATGATTTTGCCCAAAGTATGGTTCACAGGGGTAACTGGGGTATTTACTTCTCCCAGTTCTAACCATAACGCTACTGTAGGTGCACCCACTACTTGCTAAGGTCTGCCAAGTGATCCAGTGTTTCGGCTGTTCCCTCCGCTCTCCTTTGGCACACGATCCGCTAGCATTTCCACACCATCACCATGCATACTCACTGCTGAAACATGAAGCATCACAGACCTCAGAAAAGATGTAAGTAAGGGGAGACAACGTGAATTAAATTACCTTTGAGAAATGGAGAATAGAGAAGAGATAGCAGCTACATCTTTCATTCTGACTCCTCTGTGTTGGAAAACATGACATTGCTGCTGGTGGCTGGATCTTGAAAGTACCCATTGGAACCATTAGCATGTTCTTCTTTCCTGAACCCCACTGACAGACTGATGCAGATAAATGTCTGCATTTCTGCTCCATCTTTCATGTGCATAAAATTAGGCTGAACGGGTTTAGTGTAATGTCCCTCTTCACTGAAATCTCCTCCTTGCACTCTCAAAGCAGCATTTTAGCTCCTCTGCTCCTCTGTGTCACATGCCTTGGAGCGCTGAAGAGAAGTGGAAGTGGTGAGGCAGAGACACAAGTACGGGCTCTGCTCCTACAGGAAAGTGGGAAACGGGGCTACAGTCTCCTCCTGACCGTAACTCCATGTTGATGGACCTTTCCCTTTCTTAATGCTCTGTTTTCCAGTATGAATTGCATACTGCTTTGCATATGGCCAAAAAAATAGATATGGATTTGAATTCTTTCTCAGACATGTTGGTATGTACTTGCCAGCAAAGGAGCTGAGAGAAACAATTTGCTAAATGAGGTGGATGGAAGTATCATTATATATTCAATATTCAGCAGTGTGCTTGTTAAAGCACAAAATAGCAACACGAAATAAACTTTGATGACATGCAATTAATTTGCCTACCTGCAGGCAGTTAATGCAATAAATAAACCAATTCAGTTCTTATTAGGGCCTTAAACTTATGGTGAGTTTTTACTTCATTTAATTAATACTTAACAAATAGCCTACAGTTAGGTAAATCACATCACAGAGAAGCAATACCAACTGGCATTTATTAATCTATTTGCTGATGCTTACTTAACATCTTTTAAATTATTTTATTAAAAAAAAAAAGTGGTAAACATAACCATCTCTTTTGGCTCTTCTGATTCAGAAATGTTGATTCAGTGGTCCTACCTGAGTCTTTTCAATGACATGTCTTCCTATTGGAAACTTCTTGGTTCTGCACTTATAGCTGGCCACTGCTAGATTTGGTACTAGCCTTACAAAGTTAAAGAAATATTTCAAAAACTTGTAGCAGATATATGTTATATTTTATATGTTTATTTATTATAATTTCCTGGGGAAATTAGTTTTCAGTTGCCCAACTGTTTTTTAAAGGGTTAGGAGCTTGACTGGCTTTTGTTTTGCATTATTTTCCATTAATAAGAAAAAAACCCAGCTATTAAAACTTACTTATATTGTTCTCTGTTCTTAAGATACTTTTCCTGTAATGAATTAATACTCATCCCATACATTTATATATTGCAACTATCTCCTGTCTCTTTCACAGAGACCACAATTTACTGCAGCATCTTGTTTAGCAAGGCACATTTATGACCCAGAAATTACATTGCCACAGATGATGAAAACTTGCAAGAAGGAACAGCTAGTGCCTGTACTACAAAACCTGCTTTAGTTTAAAAAACCTTTTCTATGTTTACAGCAAACAGGGAAGTAATTTGTTCTACTTAAAGTAAAAACAAGTTCAGCATTTCAGCAAGGATTTTTTTTCTTCCTTAACTGATGTACAGTTTATGTTCACTGAATTAAGAGATGAAAAAAGCATGTGCTTGACTCAGCATATGCATAGCAGTATATTAGAGAGGGAGGAAAACTGAAACATATTTGGTGGATTTCCCTCCTTCAGCCTATCCCTTGCTGTCAGAAGCAGTGTGTTGCATTAAAATGATTCAATAAAGAAATGGTGGTCTGGATTTTGGCCCAGTGTACCCGAGGTACAGAGCAACACCAATGTACAGAAAATGAAGTCTGGGGACAGTATGTAATATATTCAGAGTCCATGGGCTGAATATCTAAATAGGTCAAAATTTTTTGAATTTGATATTAATATCTGTCACCAGGTACCTATGTGTTTCCACTAGAAACAGTCCGGTCAGTTGAAGTAAGAAACTTTGTGGTCTCATACACCATTTATTATGATTATGGGCAGCAGAATCAAGCCTTTAATAATTCTTTCTTTCTAAGCATATTGTGGAATTAAATAGAGAGTGTTTATTCTGCATGTCAATGTGTGTATATATATATATGCATACATATGTACATCTATATAGCTGTCTCCACAGGAATTCAGAGATTGAGACACTTGATGGAAAATATTTGGAACATAATTAAAGAATGTACTGTGTGCCAGTTAAGAAAAATCGCACACAAGTGTGCACTTCCATTCTTCTCTCCCTGCAGTAAGCACACACTTTTTGTTGAATGATGTTTTACCAGCATCCTTGTGATTTACTTCAATCATCGTAGAATTATATGGATCCATGTAAACATTTGTTGAACTTACTTTTATAGAGTTACATGGATACATAAAGTTTTAGGTATCTTACACCATAATTAAGATTTATTTGCTGAGGTTTTCTTGGCAAAATATGATGTTTAAAGTAGAAGTTTAGGCAGCTGCACTGTAGTTGTTTCACTGAATAGGATTGCTTCAGGGGGAAGATAGATGTTTTCTCTTTCTTCTCTCCCCCCCCACCCCCAGTTGCTCTCTCTAACTGTTGGTATATATTTTTGTGTGGTTTTTACATAAAAAATGCATGATGGGAGCAGGAAAGGCTGGACCTATAGGATAAAAAGGCCTCACTAATCTCCAGTACTAGTGTACTGAAAGAGTCCCCTGCTAGTAGTACGATGAGTGTTCAAGAGCGATATCTGCTCAAATGCTATGATTTATCTTTTGTTATCACTTGTTCATTGTCTTCAAAGATTTCTGCAACCGAATATCCAGAAAAAGACAATGTTAAGGAGGCAGGCGACAAATTGTGGCAGTGGACATTGAGATGTCATGCAACCCTGTGTTCGGCCGATTCCTGTCCAGTAGAGCTACGCCAGCAATCCAGCAGGCACACCTCTGTCTCTTCGCACAGACCCAAGAGGGGAGCAGGCGCGGGAAAGGCTTCGGGGGGTTCCACCCTGGTGCTCTTCTGCAGCGTTTCCAGTGCCTCTCCCCGTCCCTCTGCCAGACTCCTGTCCGAAAGAGTCAGGATAGCGCAGTGTCTTTACAGAGGACAAAATGCAACAGAGACAAGCAATATAGTTTAATAAGAGCTATATTTCCTCCAGCAGAAAAAAACCTCCAACAACTGTATTTTTTTTCTAAAAGATGCTTATGTGACACAACAATGCAATTTCTAGACACATCTATTGGTTTATCTGTGTTCTCACTTCAGGCAGTGGAAGACTTGCAATCCATTTCAGTGGATGGACTGACACTAAAGACACTTTGCAAATTCTAAAACTTGTTCCCTTCCCTCAGTCACATAACCTCAGATAAAGATCATCATTCAAACGGCTGGTTGGTTATATTCTGTACAGACGGTACACATGAAGACACACCACCTCACCTGCCTGTGAATGATTAGCACATAGAAAGCTATCAGAAGAGAAGATGCCCAGGAAAAAGAGGGCAGTAATATCACGGTTTTTAAATAATAATTCTTAGTTAAGTCACATTCTTATCAGCAAGACGAACAACTTTTCCATAAGAAATCTGCAGGAAGACAAATGTGGGAAATTAATTTACTATTTAAGCATTATTTAATATCTCTATTTTTAAATCATTATTTTAAGGTGTCGGTGTAAGAAATGCACCTTTCATTTTGATAATCCAATTTTTACTCCTGTTAATAAAGCCATGTAATTCTGTTCCTCTTTCGCTCATGACTAGAGCAGTTACTTATGTCGACACAAATAGGAAAATAATTCACCCATAAGTTTAATTTAAAAAAAACCAAAATGGGTTCATTTCTTGTTTATACATAAGTGTAAATATTAGCAAGTGTTAATTGCTAATTTTATCTGCTGGAATTTCTGTCAGGAAATTAGACATAGGACTACATGGTACACACAAGCTTTAAAAAATACAATGTCTTTTTGATAGTGAAGTTGCTAAGCAATTAGAATTGCCTAAGCAACATTTTTCAGACCAAAAAAGAGTTTGGACTACACATCCAGTTTCTGTAACTAAATCTTAATTTTTAGGCCTCTCTTTTTTCAGGTCCAATTATCACAGGGGTGTGAAATACTTGAATAACGACTTTTCATTCACTTTTCCTCTTTTCTCCAGAGAAAATAGAAAAAAATAGTTGAATCCTACAATCTCATCAATACTGTCAATAAATAGAAAAGCAGGAAAAAAAGCATGTTTTCTATATATGTGAAACCTTTGTGGTGAATTTTGAACTCTCTTCACAAGATCTCTTTGCACTGGAAAGGTTATCTAGATTTCTATGAGATCTGAAGTTTGTTTGATTCATACGTATATTTACAACAGGTTTTGTTACATGGAAGAGATAATCATGATCACTTCAGTAAATGAAAGAGATTTTATTGTGTTCATTTATTCTAATCATCACCCTCAAATGACGGGATCCACAACAACCACCAGAGGTCAAAACATATCCTGAAATTGAACTCTGCTACAAATATATTTTAGAAGTAAGTTAGGAATACACTGGAATTCTTCTGGCTCAATTCTCCACACTCTTCACTTGATTAGACCACAAGATTATTAGTAAGGAGAAGCAGCCACCATCAAGAAATAAATGGTTTGTTAGAGTGGTCTTGGGGAACCTTACTTTTCCTCATTTGTTCATGTAAACTTGTTGATTTTGGTAAATTCTATTGACAGAGTAGGACCCATTCATTCCTATCAATAAATGTAGAAAATTTGGTCCCAAAATGTCCTTGATTTTTTGTTTGCTTGTTTGCTTGCCATGTAAACAAATCAAAAAAGAGCACCTCAGAAATAATCTTGGCTAAAAAGACACATGTGGATTAACGATGCCTTCTTTCCCTGACTCTCTTTTGTTGCCATGGAAATCTTTCTGTTGAAAGTACATTTTTGCTACTTGACCTTAGCGACAGGCACACATGATAGAAAAAGTTATCAGAGGTGGTTTGATGTTTACATTACCTGTAATAAATTATCTTCACATCTCAAAACATTAATGGTCATACATGAAAATTCTAAAAGTTCAAACCACAGGTCCTTTATATGTTCTGCATGCATAACAACACACACATACTCAAATGATGGCCAGGTTTACTAAGACACTACTTCAGTCACTTTAATTCATATTAATTATACAAAGTAGCTGTAGAACTGATTTCTTCAAGCCAGAAAGGAACAATGAACCTGGGGCATATCTAAAACTGTTTCATTCCAGGGATGCAAATGGAGAAAGAAACACTCTGTCATTATTATTTTAGAAATAGAAATGTTATTCATGAACATTTTACTGATGTAAAAGGCACAGACTTGAACACACATCCCACAGGCTGGTTGTATTCTTAGGGGAAGCTGAGAAGAATATACTTAAATGCTACTTGTTAAGTGAAGAAGGATGGGAAGAAAGAAGCATTACACATTCTATCCTTGGTTAATGAAAGCAGTTCAGAAGAGGTCTCAGAGAGTCATTGTGAAAGTTCGACAGACTGAACTGACAGCACTTGCAACAATGCTATATCATCAGATATCCTAGCTGGATATCAATCAGTTATGTGGCAATCTGAAAACAATTTTAAAGAAAAAAGGGGTAAGATTTCCTATTGCTTCTTTCCCTCCATCCACATTTCTCCCATATTCTTCTTTTTAAATACAGCACTTGTGAAGAGCAAACTGAAAGAAGCCAGCAAAGAAAACACAAAATAATGGAAAGGGAGATGAAGACAGGATACTATTAGACAGATATCAAGGACTGGAAAGTTATAAGAGGGAATTTGTTTTAGAAGAGGAGCAATAAGGTGAAAAAGTAATGGAGAATAAAATGGATGGAAAAAAAAATACCAAGCTTATTTTTAATGGAAACATGAATTTTCAACAAAACAAGGTTTTCACAAAAAAAAAATCCACTTTCTGATGAAAGTCCAGCTTTCCCAGTGCAAAGTCAACCCTTTCCTATTGAAAATCCTCCCAGGATACCTCATGGTTGTAATTTATTTTGTCAGAGTCCATGAAACACTGTGTGATGACTGCCGTAACAAACTCTTTCTTCTTTCAAAGGAAGAGATGATGCTGCTTCAGTGTGGTTTCAACAAAGCCCTCAGTCCAAAGAAGAAAAATGGGAGCATATCTGCTGGAAAATTCCTTTGAGACATCAAAGCAGCACTTCCAAATCTTAGCATGCAATTTTCCTGCT
>NW_010513923.1:100216-103135 GCF_000687285.1 Phaethon lepturus
GAAAAGATCTTAGCTTTAATGAAAGAAAGTTTCTGCAGAAAAAAAAGTGTTCACTGTAAATGTGAAATTATCAAGAAAGGATGCTCAAAGTAGGAAATGCTATAGGTAAACCTGCAGTCCTTGAATCTTTAAACATCTTGTCAATATTTTTTTTATTATTATTTTTTACATAATTGACTACAGTGAGCTACTATCACAATGACAGGAAAACTTTACTAAAGGTAGCATGTTGCATCCTTACGGGTGGTTGCGCTATAGACCTCTTCCAGAGAAAGGACGACATTTCTGTGAAAGATGGGAAGCAGAGGAGAATGAGAATAGACTTTGAAAGCACAAACCTGGAAGAATTTTCAAGATAAAGATATCTCCATGTACACCTGGAGAACACTGAAATTATTTTAAAGAAATAAATTTCAGGATCTTCCAGCATGATACATCATCAGGGACTTCTTATATTATTGTTGAAAGATTTATATAATCTGGATACTATTGTTATAGCAACAGAAACACTAGGCAGTAAGAAGGATCTAGAAACACTAGCAAGCTGAGAGCTTAAAAAGCAAAATGTGCGTTTCTTAGAATGTTGGTAGAAACATGCTAGAAGTTATAACTTGAATTTTATGTTAAACTCCAAAATTTTTTTCATAAAGTAAATGTACTTTTCAGCAATATCTTGTAAAAAGACAGAACAGTACTGGCTACAGGTTCTTAACATTCTGACTGTAAAAAGGCAGCTCACACAATGATGCTGAGAAGACAATGCATTAATTGCCACTCACATTGTAATGTGTGGATGATTGTTGTTTACAAAAGACCTCCATCTCTTTCTTCCACCTCACCTTCACAAATACAGCCTGAAAGTCTAACTACCTAGACTGCTGTGTCCATCTGCGTGTGAAGGAATGACTGGCAAACTGGTAACAACAGATGAGGAGACGGCTGAGGTACTCAATGACTTTTCTGCGTCAGTCTTCACTGGCAGTGTCTCTTCCTACACCTCTTGACTGGATGGACTGAAAGATGGGGACTGGAGGAGCAAAGTCCCTCCCACTGTAAGAGAAGATCAGGTTCGAGATCACCTGAGGAACCTGAACATACACAAGTTTATGGACCTGACGAGATGCATCTCAGAGTCCTCAGGGAATTGACTGATACAGTTGCCAAGCCACTCTCCATGGCATTCGAAAAGTTCTGGCAGTCAGGTGAAGTCCCTGGAGACTGGAAAAAGGGAAACATTGCACCCATTTTTAAAAAGGGTAGAAAGGAGGACCTTGGGAACTACCGAACCATCACCCTCACCTCTGTGCCTGGGAAGATCATGGAGGAGATCCTCCTAGAAGTTATGCTAAGGCAATGGAAGACAAGGAGGTGATTTGAGACAGCCAGATTCAAGACATTTCTAATGCGGTAAAATCATTATTGAATACAGAGGCTGTACTTCTAGGATGAAGCTATATTCCATTTAAGAAGCAGATGCTGGAGGACATGGGAGGTGATATAAGGCAGCCAGGATGGCTTCAGCAAGGGCAAGTCCTGCCTGACCAACCTAGTGGTCTTCTATGATGGAGTGACTAAATCAGCGGACAACGGAAGAGCTACAGAGGTCATCTATCTGGACTTCTGTAAGGCCTTCAGCATGGTCCGCCACAACATCCTTTTCTCTAAAGCAGAGAGATATGGATTTGATGGGTGGACTGTTGGGTGGATAAGGAATTAGTTGGATGGTCACACCCAGAGGGTAGTGGTCAGTGGCTCAATGTCCAAATGGGAGAAGTGGTGTCCCTCAGGGTTCCCTACTGGGGGGACCAGTACTGTTTAGTATCTTCATCAACAACATAAACAGTGGGACCAAGTACACCCTCAGCAAATTTGCAAACAGCACCAAGCTGAGTCGTGCAGCTGACATGCCTGAGGGACAGGATGCCATCCAGAGGGACCTGGAAAAGCTCAAGGAATGGGCCCATGTGAACTCCATGAGATTCAACAAGGCCAAGGGCAGGGTCAAGGCAATCCCCAGTATCATTAAGCGCTGGGGGATGAAGAGATTGAGAGCAGCCATGCTGAGAAGGACTTGGGTCTACTGGTGGATGAAAAGCTGGACATGAGTCGGCAATGTCCACACGTAGCCCAGAAGGCCAACTGTATCCTGGGCTGCACCCAAGGCAGCGCTGCCAGCAGGTTGAGGGAGGTGATTCTGCCCCTCTACTCCATTCTGGTGAGACCCACTTGTAGCACTGCATCCAGCTCTGGAACCCTCAGCACAGGAAAGACATGGACCTGTTGGAGAGGGTCCAGAGGAGGGCCACCAAAATGATCAGAGGGATGGAACATCTCTCCTGTGAAGACAGGCTGAGTTGGACTTGTTCAGCCTGGAAAAGACAAGGCTCCAGGGAGATCTTACTGCTGCTTTCCAGTACTTAAAGGGGACTTAGAGTAAAGTTGGGGACAGACTTTTTTAGCAGGGCCTATTGTGATAGGACAAGGGGTAATGGTTTTAAACTAAAAGAGGGCAGATTTCGATGAGATCTAAGGAAGAAATTTTTCCCAATGAGGGTGGTGAAACACTGGCACAGGTTGCCTAGAGAAGTGATGGATGCCCCGTCCCTGGAAACATTAAAGGCCAGGTTGGAAGGGGCTCTGAGCAACCTGATCTGGTTGAAGATGTCCCTGCTCATTGCAGGGGGCATGGACTAGATGACCTTTAAAGGTGCCTCCCAACCCAAACTATTCTATGACTCTGTAATTCTATGATTCTATGACTCTATGACTGTCTAAGCACTAAAGCTACAACAGCAGGTTGTGCTTCACCTATAGTTCCATCTTAAAATTGTATGACTGAAGGGGTACTCACCCAGGCCAGCTGCCTCCCGCCTCTCATGGCTGTTCAGAAAAAGAATCACAGAATCACAGAATCATTAA
>NW_010513924.1:0-40066 GCF_000687285.1 Phaethon lepturus
AGTGGGGGGGGGGTAGGTTTCTCTAATTTTACCTTTCATCTTTTTGCAGCATGGGAAAAAACCCTACTAAGTTTACATATAAGTGTTCTAGTTTCTCTCTCCATCTTTGGACTAACTTCTCCAGCACTGGACTGATTAAACCCTACAGATGTGATTGCATCCTCACACTCACTAATCACCACCGTGGAATCCTAATCAACAGCCAAAGAACTAACCGGAGTGCTCAGATTGTTAGTACTTAATTGTCAAAGCCACGACTGCAACTATTGCTTTCAATTTTCTAGATGGAGTTTTAAACTTTCAAATTTCATTTACTTGGGCTAAACTTCTACTTTTCTTTTGAAATAAATACTTAAAATTGAAGCTACACAGTTAGCCTAGTCTGTTCTTGTGGAACTATCTACTGTTTCCAACAGATTTGATATTCTATTGAGATATTTAAAGTCTGACTTACCCTATTCAATTCAAATGCATAAAATTAATTAGTCATACAATTTATTTTGAAGTCATTGATGTATTTATGTATACAAAGAACAAATACAATTACAGAATTGAAAACGCAATTAGTAAGTTAAAAATACAGCATGATCATGCACTCATTTCCACTGAAGTGGCAGAAAAACTTTTTTCCCAGAAGGAAAAAAGACAAAGCCCCAAGGCTCAATTTAAGACAGAAGAACTAAAACAACAATCTTCAGATAGAATAGATACAATTAGACTTTCAGTATACCTACTGTAGAAAGTTATTAAATATAGACTAACAGAAATATTTTTCTTCCTGTAAGCACCTCTAATATTCCTTTGATGCTGCAATCAAGAATGGTAGCTATTAAAATGTTTAAATGCTCAAGAAATTAAAGTACGTGATGTGATAGATTGTTAAGTAGAAGAAGAAAGGTTTCAGAAAATTTCAAAATGCAGTAGAAGTTATAACCTACAAGTTCTCAAGACATATGTTTCCCATGTGTCACAAAAAACCCTGAAATGCTAATAAATGGCTTTGTGGTCCCCCTTGAACACTGTACTAAATAGCATGTGTTCCTGTGAGCTCAAATACCGCGATCAGCTCAGGACCACCATCAGGCAACCCAATTGTCATTCTCTGCTCTGAATTTTAATGGCATTAAAAAAAAAAACCAAACAAACAACAATGTACAAAATCATACAAATTATCCTGTTGGCCCACAGGATCAGACAAACCCTATCTGAGGACCTGCAGAGAAGGTGTAGGGGAACAGAGATGTAAGAGTGCGTCACTTTGGGATGATCATTACCTTAATTCCTACACCTGCTGAGTTTCCTCAGCCTTTCACACTCAGGTCAAACCAGACACCTGCAAATGCAGTGGTAGCACTACATGTGCAGTATCAAATACACTGTCCGTATGAGCAAACAAGAATATAGTCCTATCCCCAGGCAGGCAAAGCCAATTAATACTCTTGGCCTCTGACGTAGTTCTTAACAAGCGCATTAGAACACCTACTATTAATAACCAAGCCATGCCTACCTGAGAAGTGCAACTTCTAACCACTCTTTCTGAGCAAAAAGTATCATAATTTCCACATAGGTATCACCTTCCCTTTTCAAATGCACCCTCAGCATCTAACTCTTTGTATTAGCTTGTATCAAAAAAACCCCACTCCACTAAAAAGCACTCCACACCTGTCCTGCGGATTTGGTTGCCATTAACAATACACCGAATCACTAATATTCCTTCCTTCCAGCAAATCAGAAAATAGTGAGACTGTTCATTGGCAAGAATTCTTCTCACACATTTACATCCAGCCTAAGAGAGAAAAATTCTCTCGCATCACACACAGAGAACCCTCTGCCAGCAACAGAGGAAGCATTCCTCAGGTAAAGAGAGCTCACTGGACTTAACCATTTTTATTTTTCATTATTTGACTCCATGTAGTGTTAGATTATCAACTACAATTTTCGTTCTTTTTTCGTAGGATTCTTTCTTAAGCCATTTCAAGAAAAGGTTGCTCCATCCAAAGGATACCATTACAATTGGCATTTTCCCAAATGATTCATAACTGTGGTAGAAGAATCCTCTCAAGCAAAAATGTAGTGTGTCATGAAAAAACTATTTCTGACCTACAAAGCATACCCACAGGTATTAACTTTGGCATACTCTCAAAATCATCAGCAAGTGACAAACACCAGCACGCTTCAGAATGTGAAACGGGTCCAACTGGGACTGACAAGCTGGGCAGGTATAGCCACAGCCTGCTGAGAAAAGCGTATTAAGTTAAGCACAGTATTTCCTCTCTGACGCAGCTCTAAAAGGCGATCACCCAGACTGTTAAGTCATGAGCAGGCATAGTACAGGTGCAGGACCTGCAAAAGGCTGCTCCTTCTATCCATGCTAAAAATTGGCCTTGGAAATAAATAAATAAATAGATAAATAGATAAATAAATAAAGTAAACCAAGTTTGTAACACTCCTACCTTTCTGCTACACAGATCCCTGGGAACAAGATGTACTCAGAGGGAGGGAGAAGAAGAAAGGGAATCATCAGGTATTTGGTGGTGGATAAAAACTTGCTCTAAGCATTGTTGGGTGTGCATACAGTTTTTGTCTCCCTGTTCAGATGTTGTTGAAACAGTAGACTTTAAAGAAAATGTCAATGAATCCTCAGAAGCACTATACATGACCTCTGGGGTAATTAGCAATCATTCAAAAGCAACAAGACTAAAATGTTCTATTCTTTATTACTGTCAGCTCTTGTCTTGATCAGCATTTTAATAAAGATGGTTCATTGCTAAGACAGTTTCATGAATCAGTCATAATTACATTCTGACACGCAGTGAATAGTAAAGCAAAACTAAATATCACTTCATCAACCTTTCTAACCTTTATGCAAGTATTAACTGTAAATAATTTTTACGCAATCTTACAACAGAAAATCTGCATATTTCTTAGCTTTCTATACACTCTACCCTATCTGAATTTCCTGTGACCTATACCTGAAAAAAACCCTTACAATCAGGCATAATTACTTAGTCTTGCATGATATTCAGGTGTTGTCTTTCACAGATCAAATCAACATCAAGTACAAAAGGCTGTTTGTTCTATAAAATAGTGCTATGCTTTAAGGGGTTAACTAGTATTTTTTTAATGGTCTTTTTCCTCATATTCTTCATTACTTGCAGTAACAAAATATAGGAAATTGCTACAATAGCCTTAGACACTTCATGCTTGTTCCAATTTTAAATGTTCAAAAAAACACCACAAAAAATTTTGAGGAAAACTTTCAAAATGCCATCCAAGTATACATCATCAATGGAACTAATCACTAATCATGCTCAGGTTAATTTTGGATGACAAACATTTTATTTGTGAATTATTTTTAAATGGACTTAGAGCATAGAAATCTGGGAAGTCAAATATTGCCAAATATATTTTTTTAAATGAATCTTTGTCTTACACTTGTGACAAGAACACTTTAAACTTTAAAATGAAGAGTCTAGTAGAGATAAATTTAGAGGTAAAATTAATTCAATGGAAGTTTGCACAAGTTTACATTACAGCCTTCAAAACTTTAACAGCTAAGAAACCCCACTATTCTTGCTACCACAAGGAACATACGATCTATTGTATAACTTTTCAATCACTTATTTTCATGTCTAGCTACAAATCAGCTACCCCCTAAGAAGAGGAAAAATAGACAATTAACTTGTAAAATAATGGTGCGTGAATAAAGACAGACTCTTTAAATGTACTGTTCTGTGAATAGTATTTCAGATATTCAGACAAAAGTGAAAGAATTCAAGAGGTACAGATGTGGCTGTGCTGGGTAGGAGACAAGTAGCCTCTCCTTTTTCCAGTCAGCGAGTAGAAGAATGGCAGAGTAAACTTCTATGCAATAAGAATTACACTGAACAGCTCTCCCCATTTCACATCACTTTGGAAAAAGTCTTTCTTGCAGAATGAGTATAAATAAATAAAAATAAAAAACAATCCACAAACCACCGTATAACATTCAGTTTTGCTAAAAGAACCGATAATGACTGTAACTTTCAATCTCCTAATAAACAAGCTGTGGTGTTCCGTGAAAAGCAAATGCCAAGAGTTCCCTCCGAATTTATAACATGATGTTTCATAAACTAAGGGTCAAATTCACCCCTAATACATGTACTTCATTGGAATTATACCCTGAAGTTATTTGCCTAAATTTCTTTTTTGCTGTTGTTTTTCTTGTTAACATTTGATTTGTATTTCTTTTCCCAGCATTAGCCTTTGCTCCTGCCAGAACTGTTGGCAGGCAGGAAAAAAAAGGGAAAAAAAAAAAATAGTAGTATTGATTTACAAACCTGGATTTCCCAGAATCAAAAAAAATGCGATTAAGATCTAAACAAAGGCTAAAGATGGCTTACGCTTGGCTCTGATGAGGTCCACTACCTCATTACCAACAACTGAAAACTTCTGATGCATTTTGTTTCAAGGGAATCCAAAAGTCCTTGCTGTAAAGCAGGCTGGGGGGTGCAGGGTCCATTCACTCTTTCTGTATCACAACCATTATGTAAGAAGTATAAAACACTGCCTTTATGCTGCCAAACCACAATGACTCTTCTTACATCAAAGCATTTTCACCACTAGGGTTTTTTTTTCTCTGAAATTTATTCAAGCCAAGGGCAGGGAGACAACAATTCATACACGCTAATTACACCTAATTATCTATTCCTTTTTTTTTTTTTTTTCCACCAGCTACGGCCAGTGTTATTTGCTATCTGGGTTTCTCACAACCTCCCCTTGCCCTGTCCATCCAGCTCAACAGTAAAGTCTTTGAAGAAAACAGTTGTGGCTTCTCAGAATTTTAACAATATAAGGTTCAACTCAAATTAAATTACTCTATTATTAGTTTTGACACATTTATGTGTTAAATATTAAGGCCTCTTGGTTAATTTGGCAAATTCCTCACATCTCTTCATGGCTAGAATTGTTGGTAACACCCTCTCTTGTAGGAGCTTCTCCTCATGCTTTCTTTTCATGATCTAAATGAAATGTTTATTGGATTAAAGTTCTTCTCCGCAGACCTCCACGGTGGCCTGTGACAAAGAGCTTAAAAGCTTTATTAATTGGCTCGGGCTTTTGGGGGGGAAGCAGGACCTCATTTCACATTACATCACAAGCAAATAAAACTGCCACGTGTAATTAGACTAATTTACCCTGATAGAGCAGGAATCAACTATTCCATATCTATGATATGCTTTGATTTACTCATTTTAATCAAGAAGTAAACAAACCAAGCCAGAACTCAAAAGGAAGTGAGAAGGTAGGGAGCCCGACACTAAGCTACAGTAGCAACTATTTTATCCTTAGATAAAGTTTTATCTAAACAGTCTAGGAACAAGTGTGTCTAAGACAGACATAGAAGATAAACAAACTGAACACGTTAGTATCTAGAGAACACACTAAAGCAGTAGGTACATTACAAAATATTGAAACAGTTAAGTGCTCTGAACTGCAGAATTCAAATAATCCTTGTGTTAGAATTTAACACACACAGAGGCTTTAGAAGGCTGAATGCAGAAAGGGCTGGTAACTTCTAATTTGACACCTTGCTTTCTGAATAGATTTTCTTAGTTAACAGTCTTACAAATTTGTTAAACTAAAATTACCCAGAAACGATACTGATGCTCAGCACAAAAATACTTGCAATCATGCTATATTTTCTGGTTTTAATTTTTTCTATGTTTAATTAGGTATGCTTCACAAAAGATGAGTACTTCTATTACTTGCAGAGAGAGAGAACAAGAACAAATGCTGCTTCTACTTAGGAGTTTGCTTGGTTACATACTAAGAAGGGAAACAAAAGGCCCAACATCTTCAGTAATGAAAAAGTCAATTGATAGGCAAAGCCATGACAATATCAAAGGCCTAATCCCTGCAATTCTGACTCAGGTGACAGTTCACAGGGGTCAAAGTGGCTGACACTGACCTCAAAAGCAGGTTTTAACTATTCAACATACTGAAAGCTGCTGGGCTATCACACCATTAGACTGGAACAAACTGACAAATCAATTTCATCAAGGAGATGACTTTTTTGGGGGGGGAGAAGAGGCAGATCCGCCAATCAACAAATCCCTGCATTTCTTACCCAGGTGGTGGGACAAAAGCAGAGTGCACCATCAAAGACATTTTATATCTACCAAATGCCTTTGTACAAAACTAACTCCCACAATTTCCTTAGGGACAACTCTAAATGTTTTCAACAAGGATTTTTTGCATATTCTAAGTTATTGAAAAGTGAAAATACTTCTAAAATCCTCCATTTTTTGCTTTGTATGAAAGGGTACATTTTAATTAAACACAGAGTAGGCAACAATGTCAATAAATAATCATTAACCGATTCCAAGAAAGGCACTGAACAATACAGCGTATAAAAATACATTGTTTTCCATTTGAGACGAGTTCTACAATGCTTACTGTCAAGAGTAATTTTAACCAAATACTTTTAAAATAAATAATGACTTGGTCCCTATCAGGAGAAGAAAAAAAAAAAAGTTCACTACAGGAAGCTTACAGTAATTTCATGTCCTACTGACAAGAGGTTTCTGGTTGGTTCTTTCTCTTTAGTGAAAAGCAAAATGCAAGTAGCCAAAGCCAAACATTCTATTTTAAAACCATACCTTTTAAAGGTATTCTCAGGCTATGAAAGGTCCTAAAGCTTTCTTTCAGTTAGAATTTGGTGCAGTGTATGTCTACTTCATGAAGAAAACCTGACAAAATGCAGAAGTTACGTATTTGGTATTTTGACTCAGCTTGACATTTTAAAACTTCACGCTATGGTTCCAGAAAAACCTTTGGAAGCTCAAGAGCTGCTCATTTAAGTTATAGACTCTACACAACAAACTATTTGGGGAGCTTCCCTTCCTGATTTTCCAGAGAAAGAAGCATTGAACTAATCACTGAATTAGAATTAGGATTCCAGAACAGTTAAGAGTGATGTAAATGTCTGCAAAAATTACAATGTTGCCAAAATTACTGCCAAACCAGTAAATTAAAGCCTGCTTTCTCTTTTTTTTTGAAGAGCCTCACTTCAGAATTTACATCAAGTTGTTAAAGATACACGGCTTTATTTGTAAACCACTTTTAAAATATTTAGAAAATTTTTGTATTTATTTGTTTAGATTAACAAATTTTGGAGTATTTCTGCTCTAAGCATTTGAACAAAGTAACTGTGAGCAATTAGTATTTTTCTTTTCAAGAACTACCTTTGTTAAAAAAAAAAAAATCACTTAGGTGTTCCATGTACTTTAAAATGCTTGGTAAGAGATGCTGCAAGATTAAAAGCTCAATCAGAAGGCACTGAATCTAATTGCAATTATAGAATCAAAAGATTTTCCTTCCTAATACTTACTATCTCTGTAAAGCTCTATCCTTGTAAAATTTCATGGACTGAAGCAGCATTCTTATCTGTTGCAGAAATTAAGCCCTTGCATAAAGAATATTTTGTCCCAAAGAATTTTAGCCACAACAGTAAACTGACCAACTGAGAATTTTTCCCTGTTTATGAAAACTACCCCTTTAAATTACAGGATTAAAGAATCGCTGAAAAATTAGTTCTCAAACTATTTAAGATTTCAAAAGATCAGAATACTGGGATAGGTTCAGAATTGGGCAGGGAACACACGCAGGGCAGGAAGAGCTGCCAATAGTCTCACTGGCCCGCCCAGCTACACAGACCTGGAGCTTTTATGTGGCCCTAGAAAGTGGTACGTATCAGTTGCACCTCCCACTGCAGGCATTCAGCGATCAGTTGTCCCCAGTAATTTGCCACCTAGAAAGGCAAATACAGACAAAAATACAAAGACAGTATTTGTTTGCAGTTATTGCATATTATTGCAAGATAACTCTATCTTCCCTAGAGCACTGTTTCACCTTTGTGCTTAGTCTACATAAATTGGTTTGTAGTTATCTGTAAGAAATAGGAACCCAAAACCAGACACTGGAATTATGTAACCTGAAAAAACAAAGATAACAACTATATTAAGGATGAATATTGGTAATTCTGGATCTAGGACAGAAACTGTTTCTTTTGATCATTTAAAGGGAAAGATTTTTGTAAAACAGTTACCAGGGTATCTAGGAACTATGCGTTCCATTTAGGAGGAATGGAAACAGCTTGAAACCTATTTCAAGTGAAGCTTCTCTTCACAGAAATGTACTGTTGATACTTTCCATTCATGCCATCTTTCCAAGATTATTTAAAAGAATTCGAAGCTCCTGTGTTGAACTACTTTTAGTGGTACGACCTTATTTTAAGATTTATGATCATAAAAGTTAATTTCACAAACAAACAAAAAAAACCATTCACCAAACCCCAAACAAAAACCCTGCAAGAGGCTCTGAGTCCAGAGAAAACTAAGACAAAAGTTAGTCCAAGTTGTCAAAGCCACCGTCAGGGAACAGGTTAGATGAGAATGACACTACCACAGACACACATGGCACTTGGGATGAGGTGAAGGTACAGAACACAGTAAATCACATTTGCAAGCATCCAATGTAATATTTTTCCATTATATTTCCTTGCAAAACCCTGGAAGATATCATCTTTACATTTCCTAAAGTCGCACATGGAATTAGAAACAGCTGATGCAGAAGCTATTCCATCCATTAAAACCACTGCCACGAGAAAAAAATATAGGGATGCCATGGTGCAATTATACACTCGTTGGGGAAGCCTAAATCTGCATTTCTCAAACCACCACCGCCAAAGTATCAATGTAGTTCTATCTACACCATTGTAATGTAAAGGTCATTTATTAAAGTTTTACTTTAAAATACATTCCAGTGGGTTTTTTTATGCCTACTTCTGATATGTTGAATTAAAAATGTAGATTTGGAAATTTTTTAATTATTATTTTTAATGCTTTGCCATTACCCTTCCATTTTCCAACTAAGGTCAGAGAAGCATTTGCTGATAAGCTTCTTCTGATCCACCTTTCAGGCATTATTCAGAATCATGTTATATTGATTACATTTATTAAAGTGACATTAGAGGCAGATATATTTAGAGCAGTGTTAAAACACAAAGATGTAGGGGGAAAAAAGATGACATGCAATGCAGAATTTTAGAAAGGCCCTGCTGAATAGTGTGTTGCATGAAACCTTTTTTCTCCCTTCATTCATTATTATGGTAATGTTCATCTACCTCTAGTCTGGGTTGTGCTACTTGTTTCTTTTTGCACTACTCCATCCTCTGTCACAGTTCTAAACCAATCCGTATTAGGGCTCCTCTCAGCATTCTATCCACAAGGTCCCTTCTAAAAATTTAGATTATTTTCCCAGTCCTGGTGAGGTGTTCTGTATGCATAAACTACATTTCACTTTTTTTTCTTCAGCTAGCCAAAAAGAGAAAAAAGGAAACGACAAATAGGCATACATGATAGACATTCTTTAAGTCTCATCATCAGTAAAATGAAAAAGCCTTACATTTATCAAGAAGAAAAGTAAGAGTCAAACAAGGAGCGAGATGTCAAAAAAGAAAGATTTGCCACAGATACTGCATTTCAAAAAGCAAATGCATATGAAACAACCACTATTCTTGAAAACGCTCTAGGATCAGGACCTCTCCTGCATCCAATGCAGTCAGCTACAGAATAAACCCTTTTCAAGAATCTGAAGTGGAAGTGGTTGTTCATTTATTTTTATGTTTCTTACTTTCCTAAAGCCATCCAGGTAAGAACCACTTTCACTGGTAACCTCCCTGACTTTATACACAGCCATTCTGAGACACATAGGAGTGCCACATTCATGTCAATGGCACATTAACTTTGAAACCTGGTAATTGCTCAAATGTCAACATTAGATGGGTTTTTTCAAAGGTGCTTAGGCAATTAAACAATCTTACAATTCCAAAATGCCCCACTGAAAACCCAAGGCCCCTGCCAACTGCTTTACTACTGACCACCTTAACAGAAACATCCAACCAATGTATTCATTCAGCAACTCCAAATTTCTTTTCACTAAGCCAAACCTACCCTAAACTCTATCTTACCTTTCTTTTATCTTAGATATTGATATAGTTAACATTATTCATATATTTATGCTGGCAACACTGTTGTGAGGTAGGGAAATGTTGTTCTTTCCATTTAACATGTCATGTCAGCCCAGGTGGAGCAGGACACAGGAGCTGTATGCTAGCCCTCAATAACGTAACAATACAATTTGTGAATTAAAAATATCTGCAACTTACCCAGAACTTAAAAGTGTGAGTTCAGCATATGGGGTTTTTTTTAAACAGTAAAATAAGCAACTGCTTGTATTATTCACATTAAGAAAGGATGCTTCATTTTTTAAACTAAATGAAGCAATTATAACATTTACGGACTGCCATACCACAACATACAGACTCCAGGAAGCTTGCCTCAGACCTGCTGCGTGTTGAACATCACATGAAGCCTCACAAATATCCATGCAGAAAACCACTTACACACAAGAAAAACCCAGAAACAAGGTAAATGAGGGGTACATACCAAACACTCCTGTCCCTACACCAAAGGAACGCCAAGTTTTCGTAGGATAATAAATGCAACATGTCCACAAGTACACCACAGTATAACTTAGAGGAATACTATACTACTCAGCATATACACACAAGTAAGAAAGTCCTACCCAAACAAACAAATTCTACTACCTTAGTCAAAAAGGTAATTTTTGTCATACTAAAAATGTCCAGCCTTAAAGATATGTTAATTCTAGAGAAGATTACTTCCTTTTTGCCTTACCTTCAATTCTTTTTGCCTCAAACAGTTAAAGTGTACACATCTTATTTGGGAACTAGTATCAAAGCAATCCTGTACAAATCTCTAATTTATTAATACAGCAGGCAAAATTGAAAAGCATGTAACAAGTGACTCTCCTTACCTTCAGCACAGCAATGAATGGTACAAAATTAGCTCTCTGAAGACCATTTTTATAGAGATCTGAAAGAAAGGAAATCAGTATCATTTTGCTACTTAGTCTTAATAACAATGTCAGCTTGTCTTTTAGTCTGGCAAATAAAACTCAGTGTTGCTAGAGAGAGGAGGAACAAAAGGCAGAAAAGGAGAGCTGAAATTGGTTTTTCTTTTGCTGTATGAAAATTCAATTCTTAAGGAAGAAAGGAACATCCTGAGAAAGTCTGAAAAAGGCAGGGAGGGAAACATGACTTAAATCTCTAACAACATATAACTGATTTTAGCAGAACAAATAAGACAAGCATCTGTTTTAAAGTAAGGATATAAGAAAGGATTTGTAATGCTGGCTATACATTGGTATGATTAGAAGGCCAAAACTATGCAACTGCTAAGTCCCAAGCATTTGGCAGAGAGGAAAAACCCAACATAAACTAAAAATACACTATTTGAGTTACAAAGTTAGTATCATCCAGTTTACTGTGGTACACTTACAAAATGGTTTTCACAAAATTGGATATGTACACAAAAACATTTAGGAAAAATATCAGTGAAGGTGATTCTGCACTCTAATCACTAACCAATCTGTATGAAGCCATGTATCATTCTCATTCATAACTCTGCAAATCATGATAGCTATACACTTATTAAAACAGCAACGAAGTGCATATTTATTTGCAAAAATTAGTGAACATGTAACAGTACGGTAAGACAGCTACTTCTGTTAGTTCTTCTAGTTAATAAGTTTTGTATTATGTCTCTGTTTTGTGAGGATAAGAAAAATAAACAGTAGTCTTGGTGGAGAAATGAAGCCAGGATTCCTCAAACACTGCACCTGAGTATTTCCCTTCATCTTTCCCCAGGGCAGTTTACATGGTTAAGCATATCACTAAATGGTCAGCAGCTGGGTACATCTGCTGTCTAATGAAAAGGCCACTTTTCCCCTTTGTATCCACAAGAAATGAATCTCTCAATTCAGTCTTAAACCTTGATGTAGCATACTACACAACCCAAACCTCTTTCCTGTGGGAGGACTTCAGACACACGCTGTGAGCATGGAAGAGTAGTGAGAAGGGAAGAAGAGACAGGCATTGATCCATGTCTGAACTGCATCTCCAGCTCAGTTCAGGAGATGCTGTTCCTGACATTCTCTGTTGGGTAGTTAGTACTACTGCATATCTTTCAGGTTGACACAGTGACTTAACATGTATTTTAAAAAAAACCCATACAACAATAATGGTCACAAACTGACATCTCAATTTAAGATGTGGGAAACAAAACCCAAGTTACGATAAAAATATCTCCTGAACTTTAAAGTGTAGTGCTTCAAAAAGCACAAGGATGGTTCCCAACTGAGTAAGGCATCCGCATCCAGTTTATCTGTAGCCAACCCAACTACAGTAGTTATGATTTCATCTTGTTTGCTCAAACAAGGAAAATAAACCAACGGGAAATTATTTGCCCCTCTATTAAAAACATTTGAGCATTTTCTTCTCTTTTTTTTTGTTTTTTGTAGATAAAGTGCATTATAAATCTTTAGTGGTTCTCTTTTACTCAATTAATTGGGGTAGAAAAATTAACTTTCAGTAATTTTTGCAAACATTTGAAATTAATCTGAAATGTCATAAAAGCTGCGTAGCAAGCATGCACTATGCTAACTGCTAATGCTACACTATAACAAACATTTTTCTCCTCTACAAAAAATTACAGTTACTGCTTGGTTAAAACCCATAGAGATTTGGGGACTTTGTAGAAGAATCTACCTAGATAGTCACTCTCTATCTAAAAATATTGTTAGAAATGGAAACAAGACTCCACCTAAGTAATTCCCAACAAGTGATGTCAAACCAGGCTGAGAGAATGGTATTTTGATAAGGGGTCCTCCTTTGAGCTGGTGGATCAAGTCTGCAAGTTTCCTTGTTACAAACCAGGAAGGAACATACTCCAATTTCCCCTCTCTTCTGCAGAACATGATCTTTTCCTGTCCTGGAATACTTCCAAAACAGAAGCAATATTTTACCTCTGCTGAACTCCCCTGTCCCCAAATACCCTCCCACTGGTTTGGATAGAGTAGAGAATACCGGAACGCACAGAAGAATTTGTGTTTTCACAAATCCCCCTCCCCCCAGGGGAGATGGGGGGAGGAACACCTTGAGTTTTGGGAGAAGACTTAGTGAAAAACCTTTCTTCCTCAAGAACACAAAAAAATAGGGGACAAATTGGAGTATCTCAGATTCTTGAAAACTAGAGAGTTTGTAAGTATTAAATACTATATGATTTTAACACGATTTTTTTAAGATATTGAGATTCACTGTATTTGGATAATACTAATACCATGTTTGTTTTTACCTTCTGGCGGCCTGTTAGATGTTGCCACAACGACAACCCCATTTTGGAACAGATTTTCAAAAAGCTGCTTCAGAATCATGGCATCAGCAATGTCAGTGACCTGTAGAAGACAACACAATTGTTTTATCTTGCTTTCAGCTTCTGCTGCAATAGATCTGCAAGTGGCTTTATAGCTAGGAAAAATACTTGTTAGTGAAAGCCATGGAGAAAGATTCTAATTATTGCTTGGCAAGAAAAAAAATAAAAGGGATAATTAATAAGCAGTGAATGTATCAGTCTTTCAAAACTTGCCTGCTCTTTATTGCCAAACTCCACCATTTCTTTACCAATTGCTAAATGATTCCATGTTAACTTCTATTATAAAACTACAGGTGGGAGACACAGAAAACAGACCTAAACATTTAAGAGGCCTAATTAATTAAAAACAACATGAAAAAAACAGAAGACAGAAAGAAAATACACACTGGGTGTTTTACATTTCTATTACCTTTGAGGCAAAGGTTTGCAGAGGTGAATTTAAATGGTCATGGGACTTCAGAAATAAAGACAAGTAGCCAACTATACATAATCAGCTGCTGTTGAAAATAGAATGGTATGACATAGATACTATTGTGTGATTGTTGCAAAAAACAATTCAACAGATGGCCCATCACAAAAATAAGCAATTTCATTGTTCTTTTTAAGTGCCTTCTATTACTGTCCATGAATAATCAAAAGGCACGGCAGTCACTTCCAGCACAGTCAGCCTCTTCTAACCTTCAGGCACAAAATACTAACAAAAAATAAAAATGGGTGGGACAAGTAATACCAGGGAGAGAAAAAAAAAATAAAAAGACTAAAACATAAGCCATAAAGTAAAATTTCTTTAAATATCTATAACTTGCTTCACAGTACAGAAATAAGACGAACACAAAACAGAAACCATGCTGTACAAACAGAAAAAGAAAGTAGTAATTCTTTCTGAACAAAATGCCCCCATTGTTACAACAGCAATTTATATTTCACAGGAGTTTACCAGCTGAGATCAACAAACCTAATAAGTAAACCAACTTTATCATCATTATACTTGTTTCTCCTGCACTCCATTTGATTATTATACAGTCACTTGTTGCATTTTGACTTACCAAAACAGACCTCCAATTCTGAGAAAATAAAAAAAAGTGGTGGCATGCTGAGAGTTATACAGACTCATTCAACAACAGACTGACAGATTCCTATGCTTTGCCAGTTCAGATGTGTATGCTGTGATAGTTATACATCTACAGAAAGACTTTAACCAGTATGATTTTTTTCCCTTACTCTACCACCACCTCACTCCCCATCATTCCCCCGTTTCTAAATGACCTTTCTAGGCAGCAAAAAAAATTAATTCTACACTAGATACAGTAAAAGACTTAGGTTACATTCCTTTCAGCTAGTTTGGAAGCAATAATGTTCACAAGGAACCGCATGTAAACAACGGTTTCCTTCTTCCAAAGATTTCTTCTAATTAGTTCTATGGAATGCATTAATATAGAATTTTTTTTCTGTTTTCAAAAACAAACTTTTTCACAATCAGTAACATGCCCTTCAGATTTGCACATCTCTGATTACTAAGATCCGATATGCCAAAAAGCTCATAGTAATTCACTATTGTACTATATGTCTAATGTATCTGCCTATGCACTCACCTATCAATAATTTATTTCTTCTGAATACTAAAATTTAGGAACTTTCCTTGTTTCTAAAAACCAAGACACACAAGGAATCAGTATATATGTGCATTTTAGGGGTAATTAAATTTCTTGTACCACAAAGCAAGCCTAATAGCAAACTTTTAAAAATGTATTATGTAAATCTATAAAATAAATTATATAAACTATATAAACTATTTTGATACAAACTTTTTTTTTTTTAAATACTGTAAGGTGTGCTACCTTTAGAAAACAGGGAGGAGAAAGAATATTAATGCTCACATAAAAGAAAACAGTAACAGTTCTCATGAATAAGAGAGTGTTATTTGATAAGGAATTATGATGTTTTCAACTCCATATACAAGTCTCAAAAGTTCTGACAAAAAGCAAGGGCCATTTTGAGAACTGGCATGCAAATATCTGCTCTTTTTATCTAATACAGTTTGGGAAAGACAGAAAATTTCTACAGGGTAAAGCACGGAGAAGACAGTAACTCAAGCATTGTCATTTCTCATGTTTTTTACTGTATCCAGCATTCATTGCAACTGGGAACAAAAGCAAAGGCTACAAATTACCAATAAGGAGAGCCTGCTAATGGAGAGAATGGAGAAATTTCATTAGCATTTAAGAGAAAAGATTTTTATGACCTAGTGATGCTTTCCATTACGATACACGTAAAAAAAAAAGAAAGAAAAAACACTAGACTAATAGTTAATTTACATGTGTAAGTGCCTGAGACTCAGTCATCCACTGATTGGTACAGTTCCACGTAATGAATGACAAACATAAGCATGTATTATCAGTAATTAGTGTTAGCATCAAAATAAGAGCCTAATTTTTATTAGAGGCTTTTAATAGCATGCAGGTTAGTAAAAACTCCCTAAATCGTAATTTGCTTTAAGTCCAAGTGGTACCAAAGGTATAAAGACTAACACTGTATGATCATCCAGCTTACCAAGAAGTAGGGATTCTGTTTTCAGTATCAATACTAACTAACATAGGTTACAAACATGTGCCAAAATTAGAGCGTCTAATTACCTGAGTGTAGTTACTTGGTCACTAAACAATAACTAGTCTCTTTTTATTGGCCAGCCTCTGTGTTCTGAAACATCAAAATTATAATTAGAAATGGCTTAATTCTAGGGTTTTTCTTCAAAATAAGGACACATTTTTAGAACGGCTTAAAGACTTGAATATTTACAGTAAACTGTATGACAAAGATCAGTAAGAAACAGCAGTGCTTTAATAACCCAAGAGCCTGTGGCTCAGGCAAATGCTGATGAAAACCTGCTTCAGAATGGACAAACTCAGAAGCTTAATGCCATCACTCAGGTCCTGGCTATCACACAGTATCTGCAAAAAGAAACATTTAAGACCTAGGAATTACTTTTTTTATTATGACAATATTTTGGAACGCACAGAACTACTTTTAAAAGTACTGAAATATTTTTCTACATCAATTAGTCAACTCTCCACTTGTTCAACATTTCTCTAGGCTTTGCAAGAAGATTCACTTCAGAGTACTTCTGTTTTGCTTTAGCCCACTGTCAGAGAGGAATGTGCAACCTCAGCAATGCTTTTGTCTTTTGAAGTTCTGTATTTGTTTTCCTCTGAAATATGAGCATTAACACTACTTTTTGCTGTCCCTGCTACAATACCACTCATCCACATCTGATCTTAAGATAAATAAATTCAGCTTTTTTTTTTTTAAACAGGTATTTGAAAGCAACCTGAAGTGTTTCAACCAAATATCAATAGTTTTCTGATGTTTCCTCCACACACAAGTATTTTGCCAAAATAGTATAGACCCAACTTGACTTTGTATCTGTCAAAACAGCCCCATAGCTTTGTCTGCAAGTCAGATTAGTATATGTTCTAAGTCTCTAGCTCTTTCCAGTTTCACTTTGATCTAATAATTCTTTAAATATGAGTGAATCAGACTGCAGTGTAATCTAGCCATTATCTCCACTGGGGAAATGAGCTGCAAACATCCTGAACTAAGATATGGCTCCTTATTATCAATGTAAATTGTGCCACCATGTGAGCTGCTCTTCCAGTCACTGCACTACTTTATGACTGTTTAAGCAGAAGGTTTCTTCTCCCAAATTCAGTGCCTTCTGCAAAATGTCAGAAAGATGGGACTCCTCTTCAGTAGGCAAAGCCTGCATAGTGTTCCATGCTACAGAAAATCAGTCAAGAAATCCAGCTGTTCAGAAATCTGTGAATTTAGAACATTAGTACACCCACAACAAGTACATTTTTAAAATTCACATAAGAATGCAAAGTCTTAGATACACATTTTAAAATATAGTTCCTGTATTACTTTCCCAACTGTGACTCGCTGACAAAACCAGGTGATTTTTACAATTGAAGTGATTGGTGTACCTCAAGCAAGTCAGCAGGGGGAGCAGGCAATCAATTTGGAAACAAAAAATACCAGTCTGTCTCCTTAAAATGTGGAAACATGACAAACAGTCTGGAAACACAGCAACACCAGGATATGAAATCAGTGGGCATTTACACAGAAAAGCAGTTATTTACACTAACACATGGTACAGCAAAGGTGCCTCTTTCTACCATTTGAGCATCTGATGTCATGACACTTAAAACTCCTCCCTGCCCTCTCCAAACCCTCCCATTTCTTCATAGTATAAATACAACTGTCTCTGTGTTTAGATTTTATACTGCAAGTTTTGGAAGCCCAGCATTCATATTTACTAGATAAAGCACAATTTAAATGATCAAACAGCAGCAATTGCAATGACCCCACACATTCTGAAGCCATAGATCAAACACCTTGTCAAAAAATGCAAGAGTAACTTAAAAGAACACTTACTACTTTACAGCTACAAAAATCCCCTTCAAGGGAGCTGATCATAAACTAGTTATTTTCCTGGATGTGCAGACTTGTAAAATAATAGCTAGGAGATACAAATTGCTCTATCCTTTTCAGTAATGTATTAATTTAAGAACATAATTCACAGCTAACAGATGATTATTCCACTACTGGTGATTTGAGAAGTAACACAGATCTGTTCTTATCTTGCTCTGCATTTTCTCTCTGAATGAAAAAAAGACTCAGTTGATTAGAGCTGCCAAATACCTCCAGCCCCTCTCCTAAAAAGCACTTCTACACTTAAATTTATGACACACCCTTAAAACAAAATTCACAAGCTGTGTAAAACAAATGAAACAACCGAGTTAGCTTGGGCAAAGATCATTTTATGAGTTTATTTTTAATTTTCACATTTAATTGAATAAAAGTTTCTTAAAATGTTAGTTACATTGATATAATCTAGCACTGCCATGCCAAAGGCTCCAGTAACTCTAGGAAAGAATTTAGGCTGAATTTGACATGTTATTTCCACATCCTTAATCACACTGAGACAATTCTGTTGCATTATATGAACTAGGGCAAAGACCAGGCATGCCAAGCAAGCATCGGGTGACTACTCTCCTGGGCACTGTACAGACTCAGTACAAGATGATGGTCCCTGCCCTGAAGTACTCAGGAGCCTCTCACCAAACTCTAATATCCCCTTGTATGACCAGTAACTAGACTGGTAAATGAAAGCACTATAAGGGGACTTAAACTGCCAACTTACATCATATCTCCTGGAAAAAAAACCAAAACAACAAACATCATCTTCAAAACTGTGAAATGACTTCTACTCTTCAACTTCTACAGTTCACTACTGGCCAGTAATTCAAATACTATATTAGCACCAACAAGTGTCATATTTTAAGATTAAAAGTAATTCTATGAGGTTTCCCTTGAAGCAAAGAAATAACCTCTGACTTCTTACCTGAAATTCATCAAAACATAAGAGAGCAGCCTCTTCACTTATTTCCTCTGCTACTGGTGCAATTGGGTCATATGATTTGGCCATAAAACCTGCCTTTCTTTTTGGCAAGCTCTGCTTAAGGCGATGTATTCCTGAGTTGATAAAACATAAAAGAACAAGTATTTCATACTTCTTTTTCTAAGATAGGGAGAACAAAATTATGTAGCTACCAAATAAAAAGTAACCTAGTCCAGTAAAAATAAGAAAGCTTCAAATTCAGTTCAATTTCAAGAAGGCAAAACCACATCCAGGCCACTATTAAAAGCTCATAGATTCTGAGATTCATATTTTCTTGTTTAGAAGTACGTAAAACAAAAATCAAATGAATGCTATGCACCTATACTTTATCTTTTAAAGAGTGATATAAATTACAGTTTTATCTTGCTCCAATTCATGACCCTAGTTTCAGTTTCACTTTAATTTGGCATTTTCTGTCTTAATCTTCTCTCAGAGTATTAAAAACCCTTACGGCATTTACAAATCAATGGCACAGCTCTGTGCATTGCACGGTCTGAAGTATACTTAGAAGGCATTTAGTTAAAAGAACTCAGACATAGCAACACAAGTTGCATTTTAAAAAGTATAGATAATGATACTGGCACAAAGTAAGATTATTTCATCCATACTTCACTGTCGCATGGATTGTATTCCAACTGACTATAAACAAACATTCGGAGAACAAAGATCCTGCAGTAAGAATCTACCTTTGTTAAGATTAAGCACAAATGACAAGAAATGGAAACAGAAAATCTCAACAGTGACCCAGTGATAACAGAAAAGAGGGCACTAAAAGTGGCAGAAGTTCTTTACACCAATGAAAGCTTCCCAAGAAAAATGCAGCTGTCACAATACTTGTAAATTACAGTTTTATTTAACAATTGCACAGCGTTTTAAGGTCATAGAATTCAGAAACAGAAGCAAATGTTAAAATATCTAAAACAGTATCTCCATCGAAATGCAGTGCCTTATACACTATGTCAGAAAATTTCTGAGACTTAGGATGAACTTCCTTCTATCATTTTTTCCTCCAAATTGCCAATAGTATTACTAAGTTTGCCAATCAGAACAGTTGTTGTTCTCCTTGATGTTTATATCTGATTTAGTTATTGCTTATTCAAAATGCAGATTCAATTTAACCTTTACTGTTTCAGTTTTAGCAATTGCCTTCTTTCAGATTGCATGTAAGCTAACTGGTAACTGGAGAACATTTAATTAAGGATTTAATCCTAAATATACACCCAAGTTTTCCATATAATCAGGTGTACAGAATTGAGAAAAGATACTTGAGAAATAATATGAAATAAATATCTATTCTGGTATGACAGAAAATGCTAAAATCCTTTAACTTCTCTCTTTTTTACTTTTTTTGCTTAAATACTTAAATAAAGTTGTGTTCATTAATATGAATATGAGAATGAGACAAACGTTTTTAACAGATATCGTAATTCATAAAATTCTTGTAAATACCTGTGCCTGCACTTACTCTGGTGTACGTCTAGCATGAAGCCATGAAAATGGACTCTCTTCTTCCTTTCTACTTCTAAGTGAGAATAGAACATGTCCATCACCATTGTCTTTCCCGTTCCTTCAAATAAAAAACAAAAAAACCCCAAACAGCTAGCTATTTTAAGAACAGTATGTACTGATTACAATAATGATTGTTCATTAGCTTTAAACTAATGAAACTATACTCTTCCACAGAGTAAGTACAAGACCAGACTGTTTGTGAAGAACAGTTACATTTTATGTTCAAAAACTTGGAACAACTGCGTTTTTATTTTTTTGTTTTAAAATTTTGATCCATACAGAGATGGCCCAAAGGTTGCACAAATGGCTCCATATGCATCCAGAAAACATCCTTAGTATTTCCTTTTGAAAAGCAAGTATGTTTTTATGCTGCATTGTTGCAATCAGAATATATAAATTCTCCCCGTGGCCCTCTCGATTACTTCCCAAATTCTTACATTGCATTCTGGAATATTAGTGCATGGGTAACTCTGAAACAAAACTACACATGGTAATGTAGTCCAATCCAACAGATTCCACAACTCAGAGTGTAATTATATTAAATAACATCATAACGTGGAAGAAAACTCATCCTGGAAAATTCATTAAAGTGATAATGCTACATGAACATAAAGCTTTTAGACACTTCAGAATTTGAATAAACATGCACTTAGAGAAAATTCCAGGGGAACTGATGCAACTGAAACTTACCAACATCTCCATAGACATAAAGACCTTTGGGGGGTTTGTTTTTTGCAAAGAGCTGCAAATGAAGAGAAAAAGAATAAATACAAATATGGGGTAAAATAAAGGCAAGCACATTACTGTTGGTAAAGGAAGAAACTAGCTATACTTAGCCACCAAAGTAGCACTAGCGAGCAAGTGTAAACTTGAATAAATCATTAGCTCAGAATTGGTAAGCAATTTTAAAGTTGTATTTGTGCAAATTCTATAAAAGCGACCAAACACACATGCAGGGTTTGGTTTGGTTTTGGTTTGCTGTTTATTAAGATCATTGTGAAAATATCCTCATCCCCAGTCCTAGCACACAAGCCGTTTTACCAGAACAAATATAAAATGATTAAATGCTTCCCAATCCATCATCTTCAAAACAAATCCTTTTCCTCATTAAGCCATGTAAACAAACAGTCCTAGGTAAAAGGACATAAAATTAAGCAGTGTTGTAGTATCCATAGATATATGCACAATATACCTATTAAAGCATCTCTGCTTAAGATATAAACCATTAGGATTTAGAAAATCAGTATTGCAAAGCCAGTAAGCATTGTAGATCCCCTTAAAAATTTTTAATCTCTTAATATTACTCAGGACATGTGTTACGATACCTGGTAGTTTATTCTATTTTACTCAAATATATATTTTTATGGGAAAACTTGCAATAACAGCAAGACTTTCTATTTGAAACCGTTCCTCGCCCTCTCCTAGTATTGTGCAGAGCCACTTCCAAGTATAATTTTAAACCTCGTGTAATTTTAAAAAGAAGCAGTTTCTACAAAACTGTAAATCCTAACAAAATTCTCATCAAATCAATAAAACTAAACTGACATCCACAAAAAGACTGCAGAAGAGTATTTGGTTATTTTAAAGTGCTCTACTTTCAGAGTTCTATGAGCTGAGCCAAAACAGAGGAAAATTAAAATTGCAACCCTGTGGTCTCATTTGGAGCTAGGTAATTGCTAAACAACTTGAATCTAAAGCACTTTTCAAAATACAGTGCCATATTAAAGAAACGGGGGAGTCAGTAGCAAAACACTAATTAAATATGAAAGAAAATATATGACCAAAAGGTAGACAGATAATGCCTCAGGTCTATAGTACCAGTTTATTCAGAAAATATGCAAGCACAGCTCTTATATAAGACCCAATTATAGATTTAATTTAGAGCTATATTAATAGGATAATCAAAAATTTCTATCATCAATCTGTGGATGAACAGGGTTTCAGATGTTCTGAAACCATTCCATTAATAGATAAGGCTGCAACTATTTGATAGAGCTTTCAAAGCACTGCAAGACAATTTAATTGATGAACATTTTTCAGTGTGTACTTTTTAAGAGCTTGAACTCATTAAAACTACTGATGCTCAAAGTTACACAGCAAAGAAAGGAGAAACGGAAAAACATCCAAATGAGAGAGACATTCACAGGAATTTCTTTTTTTAATTTGAGATAAACAACAGTGATTTTAACAAGACAAGAGACTAACACGTTAAATTTATTACATTAAAAGGCTGTATTAATGTGATTTGCAGTTTCACAAGGAATGACACAAAGCTAGAAAAACAGATCAGTGTTTAGAATACTGCTTTCCCTGTTTTTGTAAAGGTTATATAACCAGAACAAGTAGTAATGCCTACCTTTTTTTCACTGTAAAGAGTTTATAATTACATGTAACCCTCTTGAAGTTCATCTTTTTAGGCATATTTTACTACCACTCCAATACTTACCATTTCTAGAAAACATATTGCAGAAAAAGTTTTTTTGGCTAAAGGAAACAATATAATGGCTTGGCTTAAAGTCTAAATCAACTTGGTTAATTTAAAAAATTGAATTATTTTTTTGTGAAGATTGTGAAGACAGCAATTTTTTAGTGATATCTAACTGCTTGGGGGAGCTGGGGGGCGGAAGAATGGATATTGTGGCAGATCCGAACACATTTTCTGAAGCTGATCGTCTCTAAGAGTAAATCAAGTGCCAAAAGAACTCTTATCCTCTTCGAGCAACTGAAGAAATTTGTAGGAGATATTTTACTTCCAAGCAAAATTGTCTTTTGTACACTTCTGCCAGAAATGACACTATTGTCACCTTTAGGATACTCACCTCCTCAATCTCTCAGGTATTGTATAACACTAAGAATATTTTCTTTAATATATGTTTTATTAAAAAAATTAAACTCAATCAGTAGATTTTTAATACTGAAACTCAAACAGCCTACAGGTTTCAAGCTATTCTGCATGATCATAAAATTGATTTTTTTTTAAATTATTTAAGTTATTCTAATGCATCTTCTGAAACCTTGAAGTTGTGTAAGGAAAAGAGCAACTTCCACTAGGTTTTCTGATAAAATCCAATCAATGCTGTTGGCTCAACTTAGAGCACAGCAAGCAGTCAGGAAAGACAGCAGTGTGTGGGGGTGAAGAAAGCAGAAGACTGATCTTGGTTCTACTAAAACACACACTCCAAAAGAACAAGGAGAGGGGGGAGATCTAATGCAGAAGATCCTCCAGCTACCCTAAAGTAAGGGTGGTCTTGTTTGTTTCGGGGATAGAAGGAAGAAGAGTGGCAGATGTAGGAAGACAAACTAAATGAATGAATCCTTATCCCTCACTTTCATATTATCCTGCAGTATATTTGGGGTGTCAGTATAATCATGTTCAATTGACTGACAACAAATTTGCTTTTGCAACAATTACAAGACTTTAGGATGTTAAAGCTAATATTTAAAATGTACAAAACCAAAGATACTAAGGGGTGCACAAAATCTGACTTTGAAGGAGAGAATTTAGGAATCTTTAAATATGTATTTTGAATCCTCACCACATCCTTTCAAAGGAGGGCATCACCACAAATGTGTCAAATCCCTTGAGTCGTCCGAGGTTTTTAATTCCCATAACATTCTTTGCAATAATTTCAGAAAACATAACTTAAGTGCTTCACCAAGTCTCATTACCATCAGGACACGCTACAGCAGAAACCTTTTTTCCTTTTATAGATCAGTTGACTTACAGACTTTTCTTTGAAAATCATTCATATGCTAAAATATTTACAATTCCACGAGAAGACACACACATTAGTGTCCCCAGATTTACAGAATTCTCTCCTCTAATATCAAAATGTTTTACACATTTCTGTTTCAAAATGGCATGCTTTGCTTTGATTCTATCACATCAGATTTTTCTTTTTTGTTTAAACTTCACCTTAATCAATCAATATCCTACCTCATCTAAGGAATTATATTGGTCAAAACATCTCCTTCGTTCTGACAACTTCCTATTCTTTCTTAAATATCTTTAATTATGTGCAATGTCTTCCCACCTTCTCCCATACTCCCTGCCTCAGACACCAGAAGCAAGCAACTCATTTCCTGGGAATATCTACACACTGATTTGAGAAATTTTTAAGTGAAAATACATGTCAGTACTAAGGTGGTTAATTAAAATATGCAAAATTCAATAGCAAAGTCTCCAAACAGCAAATTTTCTTACAAACACTAACAAAAACTGTCTCTTTCTCCCACTCTTTCAGACCTCCTTTTTGGTTGCTGTTGTAGCTGAAGACATTTTCAAGGTCTTGAATGGTGTTTACTATTGTTCATACCTCTTTTCAAAACATGACCTCACTTATAATTGAGCTTATTTCAAGTCATTAGTACAGCAACTCAACAACTCTTAATCTGTCCCAATTGGTATTATTTTGAAAAGCTAGAGATCTGAAACATCTATGCAAACTCTTACAGCCTTGAACTTCAATTCAGAGGATCTCAAAATATCTCAACATACAAGGCCATGCTTTCACCAAGTTGAAGATCAAAGACATTGTTCAAATTTGAGTAATAATTTCGAAAAACAGAAGCCTACTTGGCTTGCAGCAAGACTAACTGTTTTTCCTCCGCAAATTCATTCTAAGCTGACACACCAAAAAACCTGCATCATAAAAAAAAAAATACATCGTTTTATTACCATAAAGGAAATTGCTGGTGTCGTGTCCCCCAACTACTGATTTCAGAATGTGGAGTGATGCAAGTCTCTCGGATAAACACTGAAATGCTTCTATTGTATCTGATACAAATACTTGTTCCTTAATCCTACTTTTATCATATTTTTAGTGAATAAAACTATTTAGATAAAAACTGACAAATGAAGAACAAATCTAAAAACAAAGCAGACCATTCTTCTAATGGTTAGGAAGTGCAAAAAGTTTCTATTTCTGGATTAACTGTTATTTTAGAAAAGGCTTCTGCAATTGCACCACAGAAGAAATCAGGCAATAAAATAAGGAATCTCAGACTAAAGAAGTGGCTGACAGAGAGAGGCTTCTCTATCTGTATCTCTCCCTCTCTCCCCCCCTCTTCACTGCAACTTCTCAACAAAATTCTATTCAACGACAGAGCCAGGAAAAATGAGCATGTTTGAAATGCTGTGCACCACTATTTTTTATTTCTAAAAAGCTGCCAGTAGCTTCTTTTCAACACAGGATATTTTGTACTAAAAGGAAGTTAGTCAAGTTGCTAGAAACACGAAAAAGCAAAAAGTCAACCTACAAACTGCTATGTGTAACTGATTAAAGTGTTTGACTTATTTCCAAAAAGTCCTTAAGTAATTTAAAAGACATCAATTTGTTTCATTTACATCTATTAAAACCCATTAAGTACAAAGTGTTAAGCAAAACCAATGCAAATCGTTTCATCATAAAAACAACTGTTAACACCTATGGTAGAAGGTTTATCTTGTACTTTATAGCATACTCAAAGTTACAAAGTACCAGAAGAGTGCCAAGGAGCTATTCACAAACACAGGATTTACCTGCGCCCTGTATCATTAGTACTTCCTGGAGATGCCTTCTACTAGTTCTGTGAACTACTTCTACTCATAAGCCTACACAAATCCTATTAAACCTAGGCCGATTCCAGAGAGCAGTACTCGCCACCTCTGCTTGGCATGAAAAGCCTTTGTTCTACTCTTCAAAACTGAACCAAGTCTGCAACAGCATTCCTACCCTGAAAGTCCATCGTAGAAAAACGTGTATTTTGCTTACTTAAAAAACTCCTTGACAGATACAGACATATGACAAGCATATGTCATTCGAGGCCGCACCTCGAATACTGTGTGCAGTTTTGGACCCCTCGCTACAAGGAGGACATTGAGTTTCTGGAGTGTGTACAGAGAAGGGCAACGAAGCTGGTGAGGGGTCTGGAGAACAAATCTTATGAGGAGCAGCTGGGGGAATGAATCATAATTTGATTTAATTACACAAGCTAGCAGGCTTTAACAGATTTACACAAAACTCACTGTTCTCCTCCTTCATGGGGTTTTGATGCATGGCACAGCACCATAGTGCTCAACCTGATTATCAATCTTTGTAAGATTTCCACAGAGGTATGAAGCTCTAGAAGAAAAACCTCAAACTGCAACACCACCTATCCCAAAAAGCAAGTAGTTCTATGGCTGCTTCTCACTGACTGTGGCATTAGTTCACAGGTACCAGCAAACCATGCAACAATTTTTAAAAGCTAGTTTAAAATTAAAGCATGGCATTGAAGCAATGTTAAATGAAAGAGAGGAGTGCTTTAAAGGAACTAGTGAAAACCAAAAACTATTCTCAACCTAAAAAATGGCATTTGACTTCTTGCTTTTAAGAAAGTGTCAGTCAGGCACTGCGATTTATCGCAATACTGCGATTAGCACTGTTATACAGGGACAAAGTAGCATCACAATTTCCTAAATAGAGTAAGATTAGTATTTGTTCTCTGCAATAAAGACTTTCTTCCCTATTCATGCTCCCTAATCAAAGAAACAGTGAATAACAACCCACATAATGCTTGATCTACAAAGCCATTACAAGACACATGCTCTAACAACGATAATGATTCAGGGCACTCTAGTTAACACAAGTCAGCCCTCAAAACTATTCTCAAAGGCAGCACTGTTAGAACAGAATATCCAAATGTCCAAAACAGTTTACCAGAATGCTCTAGCTTACTGATCCTCAGGTTTGACAGACCAACACCTTCATCATAGCATTTTTTCTAAAGAATGAAAATTAATACAAGTCTGGAAGTATGTCCAAAAGATAATGTAAGAGCAAGCCAGATAACCGGCTTCCTTTTGAGTTACTTCCTCTTTTACAGTCCAGGCACCATGTCTAAAGACAATTTTGAGATAGGCAATTTAAGAGATTATGAGTCCAACACCAAAGCTTAAAAAGATGCCCAGACAGATGGAAAAAAAAAAAAAAAAAACCCCACCACAAACTTTTCACATCGAGCATCCTCAAGACACAAAATTCTGGCCTGCTAGATTACATTTACAGAAGTAGTTTGGCAAGCTGAATCCAGCTTGATCTCCTTACAGTTATGCAAAACCAGTTCTCCTTCAGGCACACTGCCATATTGCTTTGGATAACAAAGATAAGCAATAATCATTTTGAAAGAGGAAATTTCCACATTTTATTTGGTACTTGCCCAAACTGAATCAGGAGGCTCATTTAGACTCAAGACTTAGCCTACAAAGGCATCAAGACAACATGGATCCACAAGCACACACCCACATGCAGTATAAATAAGTGTTTTCGAACACCATAAACATACAGTTTTCAGACTATATCTATCATTTTTACATTGGTTTTATGTTTTTAATAATTTTAATTAAAGAAATCCCAAAAGTAAAATGGTAAGTAATGTGATGAGCTGACGCACCAGCCAGAGCAGGCAAAAAATACCCCAAGCCATTCTTTGGCTCCAATTCCCACATCAGAGTTAGAATCACTGAATGATTTAAGTTGGCAGGGACTTCAGGGGATCATGCGGCCAAACCCCCTGTTTAATGCCGGGTCATAGAATATGTCAAGTTGGGAGGGACCCATAAGGATGATCGGGTCAACTGCTTCCAGAGCAGAACTTCCAAAGACACACTCATTGCCCTCTAGGAGCAGTCTTGCCTTAGCACTTTGCTTCCTGTACTTCACTACTCTCGAGCTTTTCCTTACAGAGTGCCTGGCCTCTGCTCCATGGAATTATTTCACATTCAGGTTTCTTTTCACTGTATCTCAATAAAAAAAAAAAAAGAGCTCCTTCCTAGGTGTTTAATCTGCTGCTTTTCATCAGGAGGCAGGAAGACATTTATGGCATTTCCAGTCTGTTGTGGTACAACGCCAGCCGGCAACTAAGCACCACACAGCTGCTCGCTCATTCCCCCCATGGTGGGATAGGGGAGAGAATCAGAGGAGTAAAAGTGAGAAAACTCATAGGTTGGGATCAAGACAATTTAATAGGTAAAGCAAACACATGTGTTTGCTTGCACACACAAGCAAAGCAAAACAAGGAATTCCATTCACCACTCCCCATGGGCAGGCAGGCGTTCAGCCATCTCCAGGGAGGCAGGGCTGCATCACGCATAACGGTTACTTGGAAGACAAAATGCCATCACTCCGAATATCCCCTCCTTCCTGCTTCTTCCCCCAACTTTATATACTGAGCATGACATTATATGGTATGGAATATCCCTTTGGGCAGTCTGGGTCAGCTGTCCTGGCTGTGTTCCTCCCAGCTTCCCGTGCATCCCCCATCCCTTCTCATGCTGGCAGGCCAGCACTAGAAGCTGGATAGTCCTTGACTGCTTAGCAACAACTGAAAACATCAGTACATTATCGACATTCTTTTCATCCCAAATCCAACACACAGCCTCACACCAGCTTCTGTGAAGAAAATTAACTCTATCCCAGCTGAAACCGGGACACAGCCAAGCATACAATTAGCAAATACATGATCTCCAGTTACATATATGAGTTTAAAGCATTCGGGGGATGTTGGAGGCAGTCTGATAGGCAAGCCTGTGTCCCAATGCTCTGCACCTTGCTTTACTCGCCTATTTGAAATGGGCACATATACAGGTATAATACCTGTTCTCAGACCAACATTCTCTTCTCTACGTTTTTGATGCCTTGAAGCTAATACACATCACAAGAGCCTCAGAGTTGTAACTTGCATTTGGTGCCTAAATGGGAGAGGACAGCATGTCATTTAAAGGCAGCTTGAGCCCTGTTAGGCTTTGGTTCCCTTGATCTCATGCTACATCATTTAGGCTTGCCATGTAAAAATACAGTATTTATGCCAGGTAATAGGAGAATTTGGGGTTGTAATAGGAAGTATATGGTTAGATAACAAGTTCAATAGAGTTAGATATTTAAATTTATGCCCATTAGATGTGGTGTGTTGCATAAAGGATGCTGAGAAAGGCTGACCTGGAGATTTATTAGCAAGGTCTGCAGCTGATGCCATACATTGACTTTAAATGTGAAATTTACTTCTGACAAAAAATAAAAACAAAAGCGGTATAAGCGAGAGAAAGAAAAAGGAAAACACTGAGTGGCTGACTGGGAAGAGCACTGACAGCTTCCAGACAACCTCCTCTTAGGGGCAGGGAGGTGTCTCTCCAGTGCAGGCAGGGAAAGTGAAGATAATGGCGGCAATGAATATTTTGCCACGCTTTTTTCCCCAGTACTATGCTTTTATCATCACACTCAGTCAAACACCCTATTCTTGTTTCCCCTCACCAAGTTTATGACTATTTGTGTTGACTGGGTTATGTTAATCAGGTGCAAATGAAGCATATTCACTGGTCATTCAGCTTCTGTGCACATCTATGATTGCCTAATATTTACCAAGTAATTAAATGTCTTATCTACTTTGCTGGTCACTATGGTTGGTTTTCTGGGATATAAACTCAAATCTACACAAGAGGCAAGGAAAGCTATGGGGGGGATTCTCAGACCAGTTCTAGTTGCTTCCCACGAGAACCTGCCATAACAACACTACCAAGATTCGCAGGTGCAAGGCCACAAGAGCACAATCTGAGAACAACAGCATGAGAAGAAAACATCAAAGATACTGCCACAGAGGCTCTGGAAAACACTGAGTCAACAGCTTCAGGGAAAAGTTACAGAGCTGCAACAGCAGGCTATTAGCTTTACTAATGTTAAGGCACTATGGTCGCTGAGGCACTGTGCAACAGGCATATGTCTGAATTTTTATTAATACTTTGAAAAGGAGCTGTGATGCTCCCAAAAACACAACTGGGGTGCAGACCTTACCTCACCTGGAGACTAACAACACCAAAAAGAATACACATTTTTATAAAATTTCATGTCTAATCTATATTACAAAGTTTTGCAAAGCTAAATGATTTAGACTCTGCCAGCTAATTTCACTTATATTCATGGAAGATCTGTTAGAACACAAAACATCAGCGTTCAGTATAACCCAAATACAGAATCACAGAATGGTAGGGGTTGGAAGGGAACTCTGAAGATTATCTGGTCCAATCCCCCTGCCAAAGCAGGATCACCCAGGGGGGCCCACCCCCCCCGCCAAGGCAGGATCACCTAGGGCAGGTTGCACAGGAAGGCATCCAGTTGGGTTTTGAAGGTCTCCAGAGAAGGAGGCTCCACAACCTCTCTGGGCAGCCTGTTCCAGTGCTCCATCACCCTCACAGTAAAGAAGTTTTTCCTCATGTTGAGGTGGAACTTCCTGTGCTGTAGTTTATGCCCATTGCCCCTTGTCCTATCACTGGGCACTACTGAAGAGAGACTGGCTCCATCCTCCTGAGAGACACCCTTCAGGTATTTATAGACGTTTATAAGGTCCCCCCTCAGCCTTCTCTTCTCCAGACTAAACAGCCCCAGGTCTCTCAGACTTTCCTCATACGAGACATGTTCCAGGCCCTTAATCATCCTTGTAGCCCTCAATTGGGACTCTCTCCAAAAGTTCCCTGTCTCTCTTGAACTGGGGACCCCAGAACTGGACACAGTACTCCAGATGAGGCCTCACCAGCACAGAGTAGAGAGGGAGCATAACCTCTCTCAACCTGCTGGTCACACTCTTCTTAATGCATCCCAGGATACCATTGGCCCTCTTGGCCACCAGGGCACATGGCTGTCCCATGGAGAACTTACTGCCTACCAGGACTCCAAGGTCCTTCTCCATGGAGCTGCTTTCCAGCAGGTCAACCCCTAACCTGTACTGGTGCATGGGGTTCTTCCTCCCCAGGTGCAGAACTCTACACTTGTCCTTGTTAAATTTCACAAGGTTCCCCTCCGTCCAACTCTCCAGTCTGTCCAAATTCTGTTGAATGGCAGCAGAGCCTCCTGGTGTATCAGCCACTCCTCCCAGTTTTGTATCATCAACAAACTTGCTAAGGGTATGTTCCAACCCTTCATCTAGGTCACTGATGAAGATGTTGAACAAAACCAGACCCAGTACTGATCCCTGGGGAACACCATTAGCTACAGGCTTCCCACTGGACTCTGCACCGCTGACCATAACTCCTTGAGCTCTGTTGTTTAGAATACACGTGTTATACCAGTGCTTGAGAATTAAAACCTGGTCTAGGCCCCTCTCTCCTATAGCCAACTGACATTTTTGGAAAAGCAGATGATAGACATAACCAAAATCATATCAAATTTTCTTATAGAATTATTTCCATAATATTTAATTTGATTACTTGTAGAGTGCCACTGGAATTTTACAAACCAAAAAAGAATTAACAGAGATCCAAATATAAACAATTATCTATCTGTAAAAACCCAGCTGCAAAAATAAGACTCGTGTTAGTGACAGAGATTTATGTATTTTAAGCACATTCCTATGAGCAAAAATAAACGCAAAAAAATATTTTTATCATTATAAGCCTCACCTTTGAGATAAGATTTTTTGAACTGATGCTGTAGCCTTTAAGGCTCTCATGCAACTTCTGCAAGTGCTGCACAACTTTTCTTTGTTGCTCATCATTCCTCAGCTCTTCTTGCTTAATCAGAAAGTCATAATGTTCTAAAGGTCCATTGCAAACCAGTAAGGCTCTGGCATTAGCGTCTGTAGGAGTACCAGTGACTGTCTTCTCATCTGCCTGAGCTGTGTATGCTGTAAAATGAAAAGCAGATTATTAATAGAGAAGTTTTGAAAAGCACCCTCCTATGTTCATAAACAACACACATTCTTAACAGTTTAGATGGAGACGTATATACATTACTTGCCCATACAACCACTAGAGTATGTTAACCCTTCATTTTTCATTTAATCAACTTCTAACTTTAGTAGTAAACACCTCTAGTACTATCTTTTAACATTTATTTTTATTATTCACAAGCACAGACACTAAAAAGCCCAACTGGAGAGCAGTAAGATTTGGGTAAGCTGTTGCAAGGGAAGTTTTGACTTCCCCCCCCGCCAACAGGGGCAAAACCACTCAAAAATTCCAAACTGCATTTCTTTGAGTAGATTAATCCTTTAGAGAGAGGTGGGCTAAATAAGACAGAAAGAATTTAAAAGCCAGCAAACAGGAGACCATAACAGGAGTTCTGTAAGCAAGCTGAAAGACTCAAAGACCACACTAAGCAAGGCAATAGCTGTGAAGCCCTGCAATGCCACAGCCTGCTCTGCTGGCATTTATCTTCTGCCTAGAAGAGATAGGGCCATCCCTAAGCAGAAATTTTGTTTTTAAAAAAAAAGAAAAAAGACAGAATTGCTAGACATGAAATGAGCTATAACTAGGAAAGGAAAGAATACACAGGATTACAAAGAAGGTTTGCTAAGTCAGTAAGATCAGAAAGTTAACAATGGAACATACTGAAAAGGTGTTTAATATCTTCTTTACCTCTACTGTCATTTAAAATGTTAAGTGTAATCATGAGTAAAACAATTTGTAGCAATGATAAAAGAAATAGATTGGAGTAGGAAAAGTGTGTATCTCAGACTACATAGTTAGATATTTTGAACATTCTGAGATCTAAGGAAATCCACCCCTAAATGCTTTAGGTAAATTTCCTAAGCAACACAATGGCCTCTAGCAGCTTTTTTTGAGGCCTCACTAGAGGCAGGTAAGGTTCCAAAATACTAGGAAAATGAAACAACTTTTTTATCTAGAAAGGAAAGAAAGGCAAATCCAGAAATTCACACAGCACTCAAAACAACTGTAAAACACTCAAAAATACCATAACAAGTACAAGCAGATTTTTTTTTTTTTTTTAAATAAAGCACTTAACAAGGTAACACCATAACAAATAAAAAGCAATGCCAGCTCCTCAGGAACAGCACAAGAAGAAAAAGTTTTCCTCCCTGATCAGGTAACATGGTTAGTGGGTAGAGGAAAGACATCATAATTGCAGTAATGCTTTTGTCATTGGGTCATACAATATAAAGTAGGAAAGTGAGTTGCAAATTAAATTACTTTTGAGCAGGTACAAAAACAGTTAGAAAAACTACATGTAATGAACAATAACTACAGTTAACTAGGTGCATATTTGCAGCAGAGTTTCAGAGAGGGCTCAGAATCTCAGCTTGGTGCATTCTGGAATTTCCATTCATGACCTGTATATAGCAAAATAAAGTACATGGACCGGGAATACAGACATCGGCAAGTCAGGAGGGGTCTGCAAACATCCTGGAAGGCGAGGCAATTCTGACAAACTGGACAAAGAATCTAATACAAATAGGATGCAATTCAACAGGGACAAAGTATAGTTCTTAGGGGAAATAAATAACTTTAGGGGTGGGGAATGACCAGCTAAAAAGCAGCTCCGCAGAAAAGGATCCAGGGGCTACACTGGATCATAAACTGACAGTAAGACACCATCATAACACTATCAGAGCAAAAAGTAAAATAAAGAGTCACAAGTACTCTCTTGTATATATATGAAAGGCAATATAAGCACACATGAAAAAAACAAACTGTTCTATTCAATATTACTGGTATAGTCTGCCCTTTTCAATTTTCACATCATATTTCATGAGAGGTAATGACTAAATGGGAGAGTAGAAGATGATTTAAAAGACTATTTGTTAAACCATGGGTCACAACCCACAGAGAAGTTATAAGAGGCGTAAGAAGAGTTTTCAATTGTTATAAGAAACATGAAATGAATAAATTATAAAAGAAGGATAAAACTAAACAATTAAATTGAATTATGTTTATTTATTGCAAGTAACACCTTAGTTTCTCCAAAGCAAGACAGCCACTGTTGACATCTGCAGCCAATAATAACACCAAATTCTCCTGCCCTAAAGGAATTGAGTTACTGCTGTGAATTAAAAGTAGCTAAAGAAATCACATAAAGAGAGTTGAATTCAAAGTCTGTTATTGCAAAAATTTGAGTAAAACCTTTAGAGAAGACTGAAGAGAAGAACATAGCTATCTCCAGATACACACAGGGTACCAAGAAAAGGAAAATAAACTGTATTTATTCAGTTACCTTAAGAACTCTAATTAAGGCAGTGAAATCAATTAATAGTCTAGAAGTTGTAAAACTGTCATTGATGGGGAGAGAATTTTAAAAATCAGTTTGACAAAAACCTGTCAGGAACAGGTCAGCAATACCTGATTGGACTCCAAAGGAAAGAGGAAGAGGCATAGATGATCTCAAAGTTTTTTTCCTCTTCTTTTCAACCATTCCACTGCCACTTAAAGACAACCTCATTTCTGTGATCTCTACCTCTAAACTATCCATGCCTTAGCAACGCGTAGCGCTTAATGGCTCTGAGAGCTCCAATGTGAGGGACAGCCAGTGCCCCATTATACTAACCTATACACCCACCAGTTCCCACTGCTTACCACATGATCGGAGAAAAAAAAAAAAGCAGCTGATTTAGGGCTAAGAAAGGGTTTGTGGCTCATGACCTTCCCATGCACAAAGCACACCAGTAGGACAGCTCAGAAGCGTGGGTTTTGTCTCAGATTACATGTACTTGCAGCTAACCATCCCAGGAGTGGAAGAAAATACTTCGTCATTAACAAATGACAGAGATGGAGAGTATGCACAAGTGATAACAGAGGGTGTCATGGGACAAATTACTCGCTGTTCTTCTAAAATATTATTGAATGCTGGGATTTAAATATGATGGGGCCACACTATAATACACTACCAGGAGAAATCCAGTAACTGGTAAGTAATAAACTCAATCTTGTAGCTGCAAAATAAAAGCATATGCTCTTTAAAAGTGTTAGGGTCTTTAGAGGTAAGTCAACAGAAGACAGCTATTCAAGTGATAAACTATCCTAAGTGACAGAAAAAAATGTGGGTCTTCCATTCTAAACTGCATTTTGTGGGACAGATTGCAAAATCATTCACACAACAATGCTTCTGTAGTAATCTATTCCCAAACTGCTAGTGAAGAGGAAACTTTAGAAATTTTAATACATAGCAGAAGAATACTAGGCAATTCCCTTCCATAATTTTACATAAAGGAAACTACCGTTAGGATAGGAATCACCTATGATTCAGTGCATTAATTGTAGTCCTACAGCCTTCTCCTCCATATTGCAAAAGATGGGTTTTCATTTATGTCTTCTTGTTTCATTATCTAATCTTTGTATTACATAAACTGTTACACAATTTTTATTAGCTCACTTCTGAAATCTTTAAGTGTCACACACACAAAAAGTATCTTCTATCTCTATGTAGTGTTCTAGGTAAGACTATAGAAAAGCCCAGCACCAATTCATTACTCATTTTTACACAAAACAGTGTAAAACTACAGACATGTGTTTATCCATAACCTATCTTTCCCAACTCCAGAGTGCAGAACAGTGTTGGATATCACCACATTTAACCTGACATTCACCGCTTCTTTAAGAGTTGCCACCAGGTTGCAATTTTTTATTAAATTCCTGTTCTTAAATCATACACATTTAAGTGTAGTCTCATTTTACTTCAAGACATAAAATTATCTGCTTGCATTTTCCTTTCTGCTTGCCTATCCAAGGATCACAAACCAAGCTGCAGCAAAGACCTACTGTGATACACACAAAAAAGTCCTGCCTTGGAGAAATCTGAGGGGAAAAGCTCAACAAAGCCAAAAAAAATTTATTAATGTATAAATGGCTAACGAAAAAAAAAATCTGAAATGATAAAAATTTCCTTTAAAGTGATTTTACACCTTCAGTAAATTGGCATTAATTTACCACCACAAAGACAAGTGCCTACATAAAAATACAAAAAGAAAAAGTGTTCTTAACTCCAGGGACCTTCTGCACTGGAAAAGCGCAGTAAATTGAAAAACTAATCAGTATGTTGTCAAGTTTTCCTACTGCTACTTAGAACTGATGTCTGAGATGACACAGGAAAAAGGCATGCAAGTTTCAATGACAGGGCTTATGAAAGCAACAGTCACAGCTGCGGCAGACACTAAGAGTTATTTATGTAAGAAGACAATCTGAAATGGAAGCTAGGTTGTGGCATACCAAAAAATTGATCTTGACAGCAGCCAGGAGGTTGAGGGCACAGAATGGTAACTGAGGTAAACACTACTCACCCTGGTAAACCTTATTTTTTCCCTAGTAGTTGGATTTCATTATGTAAGGTTTTGAATTGCGATGTCTAAAATCTGTCAGAAGAGAATTCCCGTAACAAAACTCCTAGCAGGCCCTTGTCTCCCTCATATTTCAGGGCCTAGGAAAAGAACCTGGGCTTCCCTGACATGAATTCCATCTTTGCTATCTTTCCATGACTGCAGAAACTGACAACTTGGAATTTATTAATCTGTGAGTTTTCAAGTAACACAAAAAGATTTCATGTGAGTTTAAGATGATTGTTCACTTCTGGAGGAGAAAAAGTATTGTACTTCTACACATTAATTCAAATTTGGTCTGCAAGACCTCTTACTGCCTTCGAACTAAACATCTTTTAAACACACAATTAGAATTTTAGACCATTATTAGGATGAAATATAAAGAAAAAAAGAAATACCATGACAGAGAATATCCAGGTAAAGAAGCAACGATCAAACAAATGGAACTGAACTCCTTTCATTGCAAAAGTCATGCTTCAGATTACAATATTCACCTCACTAGAGGGTCACTCACAGTATATGTGAAAATGTGTATTATTAATTCTGGAAACAAAGGTGAAACAAGTACTTCAGGGGACTGATGATGGAAAGAAAAAAAAAATCACCTTTAACCCTTGTGTTGTATGTATGCTTCAAACCACTGTCATGGGAATGATCAGAAATAGTTTTCATTCATGGAGGTTAAGGCTGGAAGACAACATTGACCTTTCTAAGTATAAGGGAAGTTAAATGTATCTAATTACCCCGAACTACGCTCAAAAATTGTGTTTGGTTACAGCATATTTTGAAGAAAATTTATTTTGAAGACATATGAGATGGAGAATTAACCATTTCCTAAGACACTTTGCTGTAATGGTCAATTACTGTTTGTCTTAAAGATAAAAAATATTTTCAACTAACAGTTGTTTGAGAACTGTACCTAAATCAAACTCACAGAAGTTACAACTGCACCAAGGTTAATGACCCTAAAATCACTCAGCTGCCACATTTGCCAACAGTCACAATCAAGAAGCCGGAACAGCTTCTGCTAAACCAGCGTTAAGGCACCGTACAGGAATCACATCTGTTTCATTACTGCTCTGCAGACAGAGTTCTGCCTTGAGAGCTTTTCACAAACGCTGCAATTTGTGTGTGGAGAGAGAAAAAAAAAAAGGTAGTAAAAAGCTACTTTTAAGAACTGTCCTGTTTTCAACAAGCCAAGCTGAAGTTCAGAATATTAATTTGGGTCACAATGAAGGAAAACTCCTTCAAACCTCCAAACCCTTAATGTAAAGCTTCTAAAATTGCCTATGAAACACAGCTGCCATGACAGAAGAGGAGGACTTTGGAGTTAGAGGGCACTTTTATCAACAGGCAGATGGTGGTATCGGAGACATCACTAAACTCGTAACTAAGCTGGTAACAGAACTGTTGCAAAATCTTTTTTTCTTAAATGATACCACAGTGATAGGGAAGGGCAATGGTACAGTCTTGTAGCTCCAAAGGTTATTTTCCTGCAGAAGAACAAGAGTGAAGGTAGCAAAAGGTCAGAAAAGACATGTTTTTTGCATGCTAGTACCTGTAGATAACAATGTTCTCACCCCATCTTTTATTAAACGTATGTGCAAGTTCTGCAGAATCAGTCGCAAACTGCCCCATGGTATACAAGGATTTGGATGAATTAAAGCTACGCACTAAAGCTAAGCACATGTGTAAACCTGCAGAAGAACAAAGACTTGGGATGTAAGCTTCTCAGGATAGAGACCTTGTGTTGGTTATAAAGCAGAAAATATATGTCCTGGTTTCAGCCAGGATAGAGCTGGTTTTCTTCACAGAAGCTAGCATGAGGCTATGTTTTGGATTTGGGATGAGAAACTGTTGATAATGTGCTGATGTTTTGAGTTGTTGCTGAGCAGTCAAGGACAGTCCAGCTTCTTGTGCCGGCCTGCCAGCAAGGAGGCTGGGGGTGCACAGGGAGCTGGGAAGGGACACAGCCAGGACAGCTGACTCAGGCTGGCCAAAGGGATATTCCCTACCATACAACATCATGCCCAGTACATAAACTGGAGTTGGCCGGGGGGGTGGACATCGCTGCTCAGGGACGGGCTATCGATCACTGGGTGGTGAGCAATTGCTGCACTGGGCATCACTCGTTCTTGTACATTCCTTTGTCGGTATTATTATTATTGTTGTTATCATTGTTCTTTCTTTCTCTCTTGGTATCCTATTAAACTGTTTTTATCTCAACTCACAAGGTTTTTTTTCCAATTCTCTCCCCCATCCCACTGGGGGAGGGGGAGTGAGCGAGTGGCTGCATGGTGCTTATTTGCTGGCTGGGGCTAAACCACAACAATATATTTATAGTTCCAAAAGAATACCAAACAATTCCTGCTTTCAAAATATTTTACAGTGCTTAATGAGAAGAATGGGAGAGAAGGCCATCTGAAAAACTTACTTACTTTCCAATTCTTAATAGAATGTTTAGAAAAGCAAAGTCTGACCAACCATACTAGGGGGAAAGGCTAAGTTATCTGCACAAATTGAAAATGTTAGGCCAATATCATGTAGAAATAAATGAAAAAAATACACCTGCTGAAATGAGCAGTTCAAATCGGACAAGGCAGGTTGCAGCTAAGACACAAGAACAAGGATTGTCCTCCCATCTTAGTCTCATTATATGACCTTAAATGAATCACTGAATCCATATTTAGCCTTCTTGCAGTCCATTCATTCAGGCAGTATATGAAGTAGTATTTAACCTTCTAGAGAAATATATGAGTTGGAACTAGAATTCTGATTTTTTGCATGCATGTCTGGGCCATTATTCTGAAATAAGATTACTTGTACTATCTCCATGCACACCCCATTTATTCTGTCCTACAGATGAAAGTTAGAAAAGTTTATCAGTCAAATTGCAACTTTACACAAATACTTCTTGCGAAGTCTTTTAATTAAGGAAAAGGTATATAAGCAAATCATAAAAACAAATAAAGGACTATAAACCAGTGATCATAAAAACAAGATTATAAATCTAAAACAAGAAATATAAGGCACTTATCTTCCCGTTTAACATGGGAGCTGAGTAAATATGGCTAAAGCCACTGGACTTGCTCTGATAACTTTTTTAAAATGGTAATATGTTGGTAATAAACAATCTACACAAACATAAAGTGTTGGACCAATATAAAATTTTTAAAAATCTTATACAACTATTGTATTAACTGTAGTGCTTATTTAATCAGCAAAACTATTTTCAGTCTATTTTCCTTAGGATGTATAAATATTGTCCAGTCACAGTATCATGTGTGTACACGAACACCTACCAACCCTCCCAGATCTGCTGACTGACTTCAGACCTCTGGCACCCACCTGCACTCGACTGAATTCCCCCACTTTTGTCAGACTGGCAGAAGACGAAAAGCTCTCGCTAAAGAAAAAAAAGACCTCCGCTTCTAACCTAAACGTCAAGTTAACAAACCCTAGTTCCTCACAAATTTGTGTATTACGCTGACTTTTTAGTAAGGCTGCCAGACAGAGCTCAGCTCCATACATTGGAGGATCCTGGTGGGATGAGAGTCCCTGGGCCATCCTATGCACGGCGAAAATCCTGGCAGGCGCTACCGCACTCGCCGCCCACCAAGCTCCCGAGGCGGCGGCAGCGCACCGAAGCCCTATTTTCGCGGGGAAAGCGCCATCGGTAACTCGAAAAGTCGCAGGACCGTTCACAGATCCC
>NW_010513925.1:0-207 GCF_000687285.1 Phaethon lepturus
GCGTCCGTGCCCCCCGAGCGGCGTCGGGGGCCGCTCGGCCTCTCGCCGCGCAGGAATTGTGAGTCGGGAAAAACGAGCGCGCGGAGAAAGGCGTGCGGCAGCTCAGAAACGGCCATTTAGCCAAATTGCATACCTGTGCTGTGTCAGCTATATGGTAGATTCATCTCATTCCATTGGTCTAATGGATAGGAATTTAATTTAATTAGC
>NW_010513925.1:404-656 GCF_000687285.1 Phaethon lepturus
GGACAGAGTACAGCCATCCCCTTTCACAGGCTTTAGATTTAGTTATTGTATTACATAACATAAAATAATTAAAAAGATACTTCGATAGTTACACACAGTATAAATTCAATTACCGCGATGTCTCCATTAAAAGCACTTTTATAGTATGAATAAAATGCAAATCCTCTTTATGGATCAATACCAGAAACATAATTCTACGCTTCATCCTGAGAAGGAAGTTAGCCTTAATAAATCATCCTCTTAGGTTAAAAA
>NW_010513925.1:1027-3653 GCF_000687285.1 Phaethon lepturus
CGTCTCCGACTTTGAACCATAACCTTTTTCGCACACAATGACGGTTGGGACCTACCATTTGCCATCTGTAGAGATGGTGGGGGAGAAAAGGACTTCGCTTACATTAATCAACCAATTAAGAGCAGACTTAAACAAAACACTAAAGCACAATAAAAACCCCGACTTGCTTAATAGCCGTCTACTTTTAATAGTTGCCTTCCTGTCGTCCGCTGACGGAAGGAGCGCTGCTCGGCCCGGCCGTGCCGGGGACGGGCTCTGGCTCCGGGGCTGGGCACTGCCCGCTCCCAAAGGCGGCTGAGGGACCTCTGTTCCCGGCGGGACCCAGTCCCCTACAGCAAAAGACACGTTCAGAAAAGTTTGGACGCAAAAGTTTTAAATTGCAGCCGTACAACAGGGCCCGGCTCTCCCTCAACTGCGATCACGACAGAATTATTTTCGTGAGCGTGAAGTTAGCAACTAATCAAAGACAGAAATCACTGCTTCAGGAAGAATTAACCTTTTCCTTCAAGGCTCGGGGCAGTATCGAGAGACCCCACAGATTTAGTCGCTGCCCGCTCGCTCGTGGTGGGCAGCACGTCCCAAAGGAGAGACCGGAACAGCGGCGGAGTTACGGTCTCTGCGCCCGGCCGCTCGGATGAGGCTCCGGAGGAGGTCCAGGCGCCCAGCCCCAGCCACGCCGAGGCTAATCCTGCTCTCGGGGGCGGCGGGCAAAACCGCTTCTGTGCACGCTGGCAGGGAAATCTGGCTTCCCATCGCTGGCTTCGGTAAGCGGACGCCTCGCGTGACGCTCGCTCGGAGGAGGGAGAGCGCCGCGTTTCTGAAGCGCGTCCTCGGTCGCGTCTCCCGCTGACGAGGTCGCGCCGTCGGTGGCCGTCTGCAAGGTCAGGACTGAAGGGGGACCGGTCCCAGCAAGAGGTACCGCTGCTTGTTCCTGCTGCCCCTGGGGCACCCACCAGCACTGCTCTTACAAGTCCTCGTGGACTCGTCTGCTTAGCGACGCTCGAGGAGAGCGCACGTTGACGCGGGTCAAAAAATAAAACGTTTATTAGAAGGAATCGTCTCCAACTCCAGCGTTCCGTACCTGCCCAGAGGTTGCTAAATCGTCCCTTCGCCGTGACCCGCCAACGGAACGGACTCTTCTCTCTGTGAGGGGTGAAGCCTATGTACGGACAAGGTGTGCAGAAACCCCACAAACGGCTCAAGACCTGATCAGCCAAGAAAACGTGCGGCGTTACGACAATAAATATGTTTTTGTGATATGTAAAAATTGAAATTTGGAGCAAATATGGAGAGGTTGGCCAAGATGGTCACTCCAGCCCCGTTCTCTATGTCTCTTTGTCTATTGTTCTTTTTAATACATTGCATCTGTAAAAAAAAATATTGCAACCTACTTTGTACAATTACTTCACTGAAGTCCCAAGCCATCTATCAAGTTGTCATACATTTTCTTCACATTAAACCTTTTAAAAAAATCTTTCTTTTTTCCTACATTTCAAGAAAATGCAGAAGAAGATTTACTTGGCCCAAAAAAAGGCACAGTGAAACATGTCGTTCATCAAGTCTGGTAACAAGAGGAGTTTGTGATACTATGTCAGGAGAGCAAATAATCTCCAAAGTGGCGTGTTAAAGTTTTGGAAGGTTTGTAAATCAACAAAATTCAGAGCATCAATAAAACTGCAACCAATAGGGCCTTGGAAAAATTCCCTCTGGGCAGGTTCTTCGTATGGAAGTTTGCTGAACACCTTTTTTGCAGCACTCAAAGCCGCTCTGAAAAGGGGTGCTGAGGTTGCCGGTGGTCTGTCCCCCCGAGGGAGGGACGATGAGGTGGCCGGGGCCGACGGGGCGGCCGGCCACTGGGCTGCTTCATGGCAAAGCACGGCATCACCAAAGGCTATTTATTATTAAGGAAACGCTTTCGTCCGTTGATGGTGCCTAGAAACAACAAGCAGCAACACGAAGCAATGGGCGGGTGAGAGGGAAGGCGAAAGGAAACCAGGATTATTTCGGATGGAATCTGGGTGAAACGCCGGGAGGAGGGGGATTATTTCACCTATTAGTTTAAAAACTCTCTGCGCCGAGGTTGGCAGCATTTGAGTGACCACCTCTACTTCACAGCAGCGGGCAGAAATGCGCGGATTTTGCCTCCGTTCCCATTAGCCCCCGATAAACGAGCTCCACGATAAGGGATGTGATAAAGCTCTGCTAAGGATGGGAAGATGGGGATCCCTCCCCTACGAGCTACGAGGAAAAATTTTGTCTCCGACTCTCCCGCCCTCCCCCCTTCCTTCATTGCCTCCTCCCAAAGCGGCGCCCGTGGGGCCAGAGGAGCCCCTGCGTCCCCCAGGTGCTGCGGCCAGGCACCGGTCACCGCGTGCCAGCGCCTTCGGGACCGTAAGCTAATTTAAAATAAAGGCAAAGAGCTGAGCGATCGGCTTTCCACGGTTTCGGAAGGCCAAAGCCTCGCTCCCCCAGCCCGGCTCACGCCGCCGGTCCCACTTCTTGCAAAACAAAGAAATCTGTTTAGGCTCCAGGAAATCCCACGTGTTACCGTAACGAATTCGAGCCCAACTGCATTTGTGTTCTCGTCAGGTCTTTAGGACGACCCCGTGCCATTCCCAATGTAGGG
>NW_010513925.1:3684-4247 GCF_000687285.1 Phaethon lepturus
CTTAATTATCTTCTTTAATAATTCCGTGGTATGTGATTTATTAAGCAGACTCCTTATTTGTAAACAAAAATCAGAGCCACAAATGTGCGAAGACAGTCACTCTTCCTGGCTAAATCAGAGGCAGACAAAGAGCCCTAATGATGCACCAAAAACGCTAACCAAAAATGTACTCTTTAAAAAGATCACCAATTTAATGCTTTTTGTATTTCATTTATCAGCCATGTAGTCATCATTCCCCTCCCTACCACCATCTGTACACACTTTCCCAATAGACCATCACAGCTGTCCCGTTTCTCACACAAACAGTACCTTTTATACGCTTCCCAACTGTTTTTAATAACTGTTCTGTGCACAGCACTGTACTTCCTTTGTTTTCTTTTTATTTTATTTTATTTTTCTTTTTTTTAATATGAAAAAGATATATAATCCAAACAAACAGGTCATCGCAGCAATCTGTATAGGAAGGCAACTAAAATGTTAAATGTCTCCATGGCCACTGACCCATCCTCGGCCCCAGCGCCGAGCTGGAAAGTTCCCTGGAGAAGTTGCCAAGGTAGACGAAG
>NW_010513926.1:0-13064 GCF_000687285.1 Phaethon lepturus
GGGTGTGGGGAAGGGGTTTTAAGATTTGGTTGAGTTGTCATCATCCTACTCTGATTTTATGTTTGCAATAAATTAAATTAATTTATTCCAGGTTGAGTCTGTTTTGCCCGTGACAGTAACTGGTGAATGATCTCCCCCTGCCCTTATTTCAACACACGAGTCTTCTGTTCCATTTTCTCTCCCCATCCCAGCTGAGGGGTGCGATCAGACGGCTTTGGTGGGCACCTGGCAGGCTCAACCCGCCACGCACGTACAGATCTGAACTGCTTATCTAATAATGAAAACAGCACCTCATGTCATGCTATTGCAACAATTTCAGATTTAGATACCCATCATGACAAAGTAGATGTCAGTAAAAAAAAAAAAGCCTGGATTTTGTTATTTTATTCCTCAGTATGGAGAAAAGTCAGTCTGTTTTATCTGATATAGGTAAGTATGTGAACTGGGAAGCTAAGCGGTGTAAGCCTGAGCGATTTGATTTTTTTTTAATGGAAACAATTAGTTGATATTATGTCTCCAGCATGGACACCTTTTCAGTCACTCCAGAAACAAATCCTACAGACCTGCTTTCAGCAGAAGCCAAGTAAAACACACCAACAAAAAACACCACCAACAGCAAACTCAAATTATGTTATAGGAAATTTTGCTTAATGGAGGAAGTGAATTTGCATTTTATCACTGTTCATATATATTTGTGATACATATAATATGGTATGACCTTTAGAAGTAATAAAATTTGAGTTTTCATCTCATCAGAATCTATTTAGCATGCTGCAGTTTGCTAAGGCACACCATCACTCCAAACTGTGAAGTAATAAACTTGTCGGACTAATTTCCCTGAAGCATACTGACTCCTGGCTGACACTTTGAACAGTACAAACTAATTACAATTGCTCTATAAAAACAAGACCTATGCAAGGGCAACTTTTTACCAAAATGGTCCCTTAATGGCTTGACAAAAATCCATCATTTTCCTTTTGCTGCTTGGAGATATCTTTAGCTGAAATCAGGTGAATTACAACTAGTTTCTCCAGTATAACCTTTGCAATAACAAGGAACAGTATTTCTCTTCACCTTTGCGTATCAAAATACAGAGTGAAATTGCCATTGCTATAAATCCATGAATGACAATGAAACCAGGCTGACAAGTTAAAAAAAGAGCATTACAGTGTTTCACAATAAATACATTTTAAACATCTCATTTATAACCTCTTGGCCTGGAGTAATATTGTTAAGCTTCACGTGAGTTATATCGTGCTTACTAAATGCAATGGATTAAGACTATCCACGCAGTGGATTAAGACTAGTCACTCAAGCTTTATACCAGTTAAGTATGGAGTTAAATGGAGGTATTTGCCTTCAGAAGGGGACAAATACACGGATGAATCAGGCGCTTCAGATTTTAGCCAGCTTCATATCAAGCTTTGTGCTGTTACCAAATAGAAAGACGAATCACGTAAAGGACTAGAGCACAGGTGAGGGACAACCAACATAATCAGGTGACACTCCCAACATCCAAGCAGCTTCACATGGTGAAAAACATCTCGTAATTCTTTTGATTAAAATGTTACACCCTACAAAGTACCACAGGTAGATGATCTTGCACTCCACCTGCTAGCAATACATAAATAAGGCACAATGACACATGAAATCAACACTCTGAAGAATAGTCAGAAGCAGATTAATTCGAGAACCTTTTTCCCGGGTTCAAAACATGCTTTACTAATGCTTTGAGCATGAGCCCTATAAACATGTGATACACAATAACAAAATTTTACAGACACCCAGGGAACTTCACAATGCAAGTTTGGAACAAGCCTGAGGCATGTGTGTAACGACTGACATTTTGAAGACCTTTTCCCAGCTGAGGGGTGACCTCCTCAAAGTCAGAGAGGTCTCATTTACATTTTCACTCTAATTACAAAGCTGCAACTCTGATCCCACTGAAGTAGAAGAAGAAAGAATTTGCACATACAGGCACGCTTTGAAGCATCACATGAATTTTCCAGAAAACCCTAAAGATACAGCGATCAGGAAGAGGTGTTCAGCTCTCAGAGAAACTGATGTTGAACGTTCCCTTAACTTTTCACTCCTAAGATCTGAAATCTGCCGTAATGTTAAACTGTAGCTGGAAAGAATTTAACGCAAAGTATACCCTAAGACTATTATTTCTTTTAACACCATCTCTTTTTCTAAGTTAAATTCTTGATCAGAGAATTACAAGGTAAGAAATCAGAAGTTCTGCTTCAGGTAAACAAAACTTTTTCCACATTTTAGCTTGCAAAATGAGTTACTTATTTTCCCACATGACATGAATCCACAGAGCTCAGATCATGCAGATTATGCTTTGGGGTCACCTAAAATGGAGGCCAAGCATGGAAGTCCCAGGAGGTTGATTGTTTACCCTGTTGATCCTCTAGAATTTGTTTGATAGTCAACACCATGAGATGCCAGACTGTGTAGGTTTTCCACAGTCACATTTATCAGAACAACGCATAAGTGATGGCTGAACACAGCAGACTGTTAGGAGGCCCAAAGTTTCAGAGGTAGCTGTGTTAGCATCTTAGTCAACACACAAAAATTATTTCCTAAACTTCCTTTAAATACAAGGATCACCTAGGTAAGAAATCTGGTTTTTACCTTTTCTCCATAAGGTGCCGGATTTAACACATGAGGTAAGTGCTAAGTCTGGAAACAATCTGGCTGGAGCAACCATATTCAATGTAAAAAGACATTGATAAACTATTGAACATAGAGAGTAACCAACTGTTTTGTTGGAAATTCCCCAAGAAAATATGTAACTGAGACGGTCTGTGCATCTCGTTAGGCTGCCTAATGTTGGTGGCATTGTGCTTGTCCTTCATAGCTTAATTGAGGAATCATGAGAAGCACACCTTCCCCTCCCAACGCAAGTTAATAGTCTTTTTATTGCATAAAAAGCAAAGGCAAGAACATTGAACAACTGGTTATTTTGTGGCATGCGTTCCATCTTACAACATTCAGCTTTATACCAGTTCAGTATTTGCTCATTCAGAAGCTCTTAGAAGATGCCATTTTTATCCTACAAGTACTCAACGTTGCCTGAAGGGCAAGACCCAGACACAGGAGTCAAGATCTGAGTGGAATAAAAGCAGAAAAGGTACGGGGAGAACAAAAAACCACCTCTGCTCCTAACAGCATAAACTTGACCCAGTACTACTGGTTCGGTACATACAAGGTTTGACAATAGGTAGCTACAGACTGATGCTCTGCCATGCTCATTTGACAGTTATCTTAAGAGCTGGGTTTAAGAAGTGGATCTTTAGAGACTTCAGGCTGTGGGAAGTTGCCAAGAACTGCAGCTGTCACTGAACTGAGCTCTAAATGCTTTGTTACGCTGACTTTTCAGAGAAGCAGCCTCTCAATCTGTGTAATGCTGCTGTAATGACAGTCAGGATGCTCAGAAGAGAGTACGTGATAACCCAGGGAGTCTACCAGAGCAGCACTCTCTCTGGGCATCCTTTCAACCCTGGAATATTTGCATTTGCCAGACTCCAGAGCTGATACATTTCCAGACTTTCTGTAAGAAAGAGCCCATAAACGGGGCAGAGGAAATAAAATGCATGCAAGCTTATCAGACGTCTCTATCTGATTAACTTTTTTTTTGTTTTTAATACGGTCATATGAAATAAGAATCCAACAGAGGCAAAATAAAAATCAAAATGAGCAAAACAATTTATGATGTTGGATATAAGTAAGGTCCCTCCTTTCAGGAAAGAAGGTGGGAGAAACTTCTCCTCAGCTACAAGAGACAGACAGGAAGCATTCTGCCATTTTGGAATAATTTTAACTAGAGTCTGATTAATTTGAGAGGGACTTCTTAATTTACAGGAGACGGATGCAAGTAACATTGGAGTTGCTAGTCCTTCTGTAGGGGATCGTTTTCTGCCACCTACAGATTTCATTAATTTATTTTTAAAAGAATGACAAAGCCAGGGATAAAAAACAATTCTTTTAACCTCCTGACATCTTTCCTTACACCCATACTATAACTCAGGATGATGAATCAACAGGCCGAAGACTAGATACATCTCACTACTCCTACCTTATTCAGCTGACCAAGCTGTACAAGTTATTTGTTTATATATTGAATTGTTAAATTACATTATTTTAGGAATGTTTTCTTCAATCTATCAGCCTTTGGTTTCATTCTGTAACCAATACGTTTTTCTACAGCAAAAATGGACAGCTGACCATTATGCTCATTGCACTGGGACGGCAACTTTGATTAATATTATCATCACAAAAGAATGTTCATACCTGGTTCAGAACTATGACTAGTTGATGTCCCTCAATCTGGACAAGTAGCAGATATATGAGTTCATTTATATTTTCTTTGCACCGATTTCTGTTACAAAATTATTAGATTTTTTTTGTTAAAAAACAGACTCAAATTCAACGCTGAACTATAGGCATAGTTTAAAGCCAGAGATCACGCAAGAAAACTACATGTTCTGCACTTTTTTGAAGGTCAGATGTAATGTGATGTAATGTCACAGCCTATGAACCTACTGAAGGCTACCAGACTATCTTTATTGTATTTTACTTTTTGGCAAACTATGACCTTTCCGAGAGGACGTCGTTCTTAACGCTCATTAACATTTTTGTTAATCTGCAAGATCCAGTAAGACAGCTTCGGTTAAAAGTTCTGAAAATCTCCTACTTGTAGTTTTATATGGAAATCAGTTTCTTATCACCACTAGCAAATTCTCATGAGTATTAAAAGCCCATACTTTAACACCATTATTCCCAGGATCTACAGTGTAAACATAACAGTTGCACAGAAAAGTATTTCATGTGCTTCTGATGAAGATTACTGCATACTTAGTCTTAGTTTGTCCTTCAAGCCTTCTTTCTAGAGATTGTAATACTGGTAGTTAGAAAAGGGTGTGTGCAAGTGTACTGTATGCAACTAATAAATCAACTGGCCTAAAATAGCTGTTGGTACAATATTACAATTTAAACAGAAACCAAAAGTCAACTAAAGCTTTGTTTCCAAAGTCAGTTTTTTGTTTCATCATATTTTTGATCTATTATTATAGCACACCAAAACTTTATTTGAAAAACATGTGTGACATGACATAGTCTATGCAATATATAAATAAATCTTCATGAGGGTCATGTATAACGTCTCTGGAAATCCTAGGTGTCATTTAATAGAGACTCAGTCACTTGATTTTTAAAGATATGTTTAGCTTTGCTATACGGCAGGCAGAAGCATCTTCAAAAAAGCATCTCCCTGCACCCCCCCCCCAAAAAAAAAAACTCTATCAAAAAGCAAAGAAACAAAAAACCACCACAAAACCAAACACCTTTAATAAGCACCCCCGAAAAAAACAGCAAACACCTTCAACACAATGCCTCGTGCAGGAAGCATAGATTCTTTATCTATTATTCTTAAGGACTTGAATGTAGGTCATTTCTGCACAGTGATTAATACCGCGTCCAGTGCGCTACTGAATCACCAACCGTACAAACATTGGCACGCAATTGCGTTTCTGGTTAGTCAAAGTACACAGCCCAAATTTCGTACTAATTTCTATTGAGTTTAGCTTCTGACATGGCATAAAACCTTCCCTCTACAAAACCAATCCACAAACAATCCTTTAAACAAAACTTCAGCCTTTACAGCAAGTTCTCTCTGATCAGAGCTTTGTGTCATGCAGTCATAGCACTTTTGACCCTCCATCACTGACTGAAAAGCCAGGTTTATCATGTCACCAAACCACAGCTCAACCTGCTGCTAAGCCTTCCTACCATACAGCTATCTCAAGTCTGGCTGCTGAAGAAAACATGGTTTGAGTTCCAATTTCTACCTCTTTGATCCCTGTTTTGTCCAGAAATCAACTTTCAGCACTAAAATGCTCCCATCTTATAGATGTGAGATGCTTAAATAAGGCAGTAGATAAATATGTAACAGTTTTCAGACCGTTTGTTGTATTTTTTCCCCCTGCAATTAGGCACATACAATTTTAAAATAGGCACTGGGAGGAATAGCGATTGTTTTGTTTCAGGAATTGCTTATACATTTGAATTTCCCAGAGCTCTGATGGATTAGAGCAGGTGCCAAGAGGAGGTTGAATAGTTTTATTCCTATAATCCACACTCATTCTTTTGTCAAATTTGTGTTGGAAGTGTTCCCCTGGCACATTATCTGGCCTCTACACTAATATTGCAAAGAAAGAATTTCTCCAAGGTCTAAACTTCTTGTTATTACAATTTTTGCTTTATTTTACTTAGAGGAGCAGGTATACACAGTTACACTGTCAGAATTTTAATTCACTGAACCGGAGAGATTTCTAATCCCACTGGTCATCACACCTGTGCAATCTCCCAGCTCTGAAGGCTCTCATCCCTTCCAAGCCTTGTTGGACCAAAATTTTTCCTCTCCTGAGCCCAGGCAGCACTCTGCAAATCCCAGGAGCCACTGCCCAGGCTCCATTCCAATCAATTCATGCACAACTGCATCTGTTGCATATATAAAATATCTACTCACAGTCTTTTTCCATACCAGTGAAGCTATTCCAGTGGCAACCATGACTTTTTTCAGTGGCCAAGCCAATGCAAACAAATCAGAGACCCCGAAGACCAGGGAAGTCTCCATCTTTCATCAAAACACAACAACAGCAAGTAGAACTAATTAATTACTACAGACATTTCTCTCTGTCTGCCTGCTTAATCCTGTTTTACAGCTTCAATACCCACTCACAACTCTTCCAAGACTTACGACCTTTCAATTCCTATGACACATTAGCTGCCCTTCATTCACCAGGCACACTTCACTGGTCACCACAGTACTCCTCCAAGACTGTGGTTGAAAGTTTGATAAATGGCTTGATGTGCAACCGCATTTCACTGTGCAAGGAATGAATAATAAGACTGCACAGGTGAGCAAATTAAAACACACTAGGTGTTTTTGAAGAACACTCCCAAAAGCACCTTACAGAACTTACAGAATCCCCTTGCTTCCTGGAGAAGCTATTGAACACGAGTCTAAACTTTCCTACCCCTGCAGGTGACATTACAAATACACTTACTAATGTTGAGTTATCAGCTAGTAGCTATTCTACATACCTCTGCCCTGTGAGCCCTTTGCAGCTATGTTGCAATTTGGTTGTGTTTTAAGCTAGCTGGAAGTGCATATTTGAAGTTTTGAAAGTCATACTGACAAGTTACACCACAGAACACTGCCTGCTGGATTTTTTTCATCGAAAGAAGGACAAAACAAGAATCAGGAAAATACCGTGAATGAAGCCATGCTACAGTGGCCACTGGAGATCAGAAACACAGATGTTTGGGGGAAATCCCTTTTCATTTGCAGGTGTTTTTGGGTCAGAGTCCTGAACTATAGCTCTTCCTTTGCTCCCAGATGAGAGCAGCATCCCAGAGCTTCCCCTGCAGAGAAAGGGGACAAGTATGTTCTATTGCTGCCATCTGAAAGCAGAGGAGGATACGCTGAAGCGCGTTATTTAACGCATTTCTCAGCAGTTACTGTATTTGGGGCCCGAGCTGTACAATCTAGGGTGTCTTGCCAGAGCTGCATTGAAATTGAACCTTTGAAAGGATCACATTGCCAACTGAGCACCTGTATAGACAAGGGAAGCTTAGAGTCATTTTAGGAAAACTGTACATAAATGCCACCGCGATTAGAGCAATATGTTGGTATTTGCACGTGTACTTTCAATATTTTTTGAAACAAGGCTCTACAGGGCAGAACGGGTGTATTGTGCACCAAAGCCAGCTCAGAAACTGTCAGCAATTAGTTTTCTTCAATAGTCATTACGCTTTTTCTGTGACAATAAAACCCTGTGAATGTTATGCCTCCTAGCAGATTGTGGTGCATCTCATCTGTAAATTCCCCAAAGCATCAGTATGAATCTCTGTGCATGGTATTGCAATTATAATGAGGAGTGTTCTGAATGCGTAAGTCTACCTTGAACCATCTGGAGTGCCTTCTTTATTAAATTTGTTTTCAATGTTTATACAGTCTCCTGGTAATTAATTTAAGAGATAAAGTAGATTTGTCTCGTGTTCAGAAGCCTGCCATTCTTCCATTTAATGACAACTCAAAAGATTAAAGGCAAAGCAATTCATAATTATATACAGTATACTAATATAGAAAAATGCAAGGCTGTTACCTAAAAAAAAAACAAACAACAAAAAACAACCACACACACAATCCACTCAACAAAAAAAAGCAGCCCACAAAAGCCCAACTACTTGAAATTTTTGATCAGCGTATTTGATATAGAGAAAGGAGATGATACGGTTTTGCCCTTAGTAGTGAGAAGTTCCAAATCAGACCTAAGCACAAAGCAAGGTCATCCAGAGAACAGCAAGGCTGCCATACCATCATATTTTGTGACATATGGTGTGTAGATACATAGGATACAGTATCCTGAAGAAGGCACAAACCAGCTATCCGCATTTCCAGAAGCATGAAGAGATCACAAAGGTGCACAGTCCTTGAAACACATCTAACTCTTTAATACCTGTGGATTTAATGTTGTAATTACCAGTACCTCAAATAAAGCGTGGGGGCATATTGCACAGGGTTGCTAACTGCCCCAACGGCCTATAGGAGAGTGGTTTGACCAGTTTATAAACCAGAAACAGGTGGGGGGAGCTTGGGAGGTTTGTTGTTATTGGTGTACTATTGATTTATTTTTAATACAAGCATGAATTGCATTTAATCAGAGAAAATGTGATGCCCATAATTACACCATAGCATGGATGCAGCATTATGGGTGAGGTTTTTTTCCTCAGCCTGGTCAGTGATTTGAGCCATTAATAACCTTCATAAGTTTTTTCTAACTCATGTAAGCACAGATGCTGGTCTTATTTATATGAGCAGCTCTTTGCATCACTGTTTTCCGGGGACTAAAAGTTCACTAAACTCATTAGACCCTGTAATAGAATTGATCAATCTGCCTATAAACAAGACTGATCATTTCGAACACCACCTCAGCTTCAACTAGCAAACCCTGCCTGAGCCAGTGTTAAAACTGGTAAGTATATTTCTTATTTGGATGTTTGGCACTCTCATGGAGTATTTGATTCCTCTTAAGAGATTTTTTGCAAACTACCAGAAAGCCATTCACCAATAATGGTCCAATCCTAAAGTACAATTAATTGTAGACAATTAATTATCAATCAGTTATTGTAAAACCTAGGGTCACTTGGACTAGATCCAGTAAAGGCTTGGTTGTCTATGCACAAGTACATCACCGTGCACTTTCTACAAAATTTAAGTCATGTATGCTGCTATTAAATCTTAATTTCATTTTAATGAATGTAAACTTACCAATTACAGCAAACATCCCAAGACCAGTCCCTTATTGCATTGTTTATAGTGGTACTGTTTGAGAAAAATAGAACTTCATAGCGAGCCATCTTTTATCCTTCTCTAGGAAGCCACAACTGCTGAAAGAATGTGACTAAAATGATTTCAAGAGCATTAAAAAAAAAAGTCATTTAATTGTCTTAATTCTCTGTCTACTAACTCTACAATTTATCTTGCACTGCCTCTCTTAGGGAGAAAGAGCATCTGTAAGTAAAATAATTAAGTCTGTTTTTCACTATAAGAGACCACAGTGAAATATTTGGAAACATCCCTAGCAGAATTCCATGCCTGAATTCTCCCTGAAGTCACAAGCACATTACCATACAAAGGCAAAATATCCATTTGGGTGAGAAGGATGTTTTGAGGCTTTTGTTTGTTTTTTCCAGATTTAATTAAATGAACTGAAGAAGTCTCTCCCGATCCTTTATGGGGCTGCCTGTACAAAAATATTTCAAAGCTAACGTATTTCCACCCGCAACTCTTATTTATAACTTGGGCTTACATGGACCATTTGGCTTATTCAGTCTCTTTTATGGTCCTTTTTGATGTAATACACTGAGATCTAAATACTAGCTAGGCTAGTTTTATTTCAGCTTAACACTATGAAATACGCCTACAAACACATCGATTCAGTAAACTCTGTGTCAGTCAAGGTGACTGGGGAAAAAAAACACCACAATAATATATGGCTCACTATTCAAGCATTTCTACGTGACCAGGATACAACCTAAAAAACATCCCTAGAAGCCACAGCCTTATGGAGGGCTGAATCAGAGGCAATATTTTCAATAACTCCAGAAGTAACAAGATTAAACCTCTGTATGAATTCTGTCTTACCAAGGAGAAGCTCTAAAGCTAAAGCTTGAAACAGCAAAATACCACACACCAAGGGGACAAGGGAATTCATTCGCTCAGACCTGTTTTTTCACAAAGCTTTTTTTTTTTTCTTCCCACAAAGTGTTTTCTTAAAACAAAGAAGGTGAATTTATAACAATGGCAAAAATACATCCTTTTAAAATTGAAAAGCAAATACAATATGAAATGTATTAAAGAGTTGATGCCACTGCCCTAACTTTACCAACCTTTGATCAATGCAAGTCTTCTGCAGCATAAAATTGCCTCTTGGAGTTCAAAGAGTCTATTAGCTACTTCACAGGTAATCAATGCCAGCAATATAAACAGACCTGCTGCGAAAGAGGGTGTTGAAGTTACAAGAAATACCAGATCTGTGGACTAGAATACATCCTTTGTGCTGCAGAGCTCTGTGCTTATTGTAGTCAAGACATTATTTCATGGAAGAGTAGCAGTTTGAAGAATTTAGTATGACAAAGAAAATGAAGACTACAGGAAGAAAACATGGAGGAAGCTTATAGACGGATTGGTCTTAAGCACTGGACTATACCTAGTTAAAAGTCTTAAACAGGAAAAAATGATATAGAGTTCTTTGAAAAAGTGTTCAGGACCTGCTTTGCGTTGTGATATTACTGGGCAGAAAATTTACTGTGTGCTGAATCAGAAGCGAGGCACACCACAGACATATTCAGAGACAGCCCTGAGGAAATAAAATTTACCTTTATGTTCACTGTAACCAAATATACATGCAGCCCATCAAATTATAAAGCTGCCATCTTCACATTAAAAAAAAAGTAGAAAAAACTAAAGCTTATCATTGTTTTCATACATTCTTCAACTTTTCAAAACTTTATTTCAGGCCAGCTTTGGCTAAAATCGTTTTTAGTTCTTTGAGGTTTTCCTCAATACCTTACTGTAGTTAACTGATGAAAGTCTACAAACTTGTCCAGTAACACACTGGAAAAAGCGCTACCCACATCTCATGAAGCATTTGCAAAGATACCTCTAGTCTCTGTCAGACCAAAGCCATTTCCCATGGGCTTTGGGACTGGCCCAATCATCTATTGCTTGTCCAAGACACCGATGCCTGGACACCCAGCTGGCTGGTCAACTGAAGGCACTTCCACCCCACCACCAGCTCTGAAGCCAGCTCCTGTTGTCATTTATCTGAACGCAGACCATGCTGGGCTGTCACACCGCAGCTGCTCACGGAAGCGTTTGTGAGCATTCATGCAAGTCCGGTGCAACGACGGAGATGAAGAGAGCAAGCCCAGACCAACCAAGCCCTGTTTTACATGCCAGTCAGTCCCAGGGAATATCCCCCAGTTTTGTCAGCTGCCACGAAGTAGGATATTCACAGCTGACCGCCCTCAGATCTACAAAAAACTCCCATGGACTTCAACAAGGCTCAGCCAGCATTAAACACTGTTAGAAACATCATGCCAGGGCTTTATTTCCTCCTGCAAAGCACAACTCCATCGTTCATCTCCCTGTCCTGCTTCTCCAGGGAGGGAGCAATGAGGCTTGTGGAATAGCTGTGGCACAGATGTGCCAGCAGTGAGTTTGCAGAAGCCAAACCGCTCCATCACACGTTCACAGCAGGGTTACAGCTGCGTTCTGCTGTGGAGAAGTGGAGGGGCTGGCCCTTCCCCACAGCAAAACTTGGCCATCACCATCGCCCACCATCCTTCAGTCCCAGAACAGCCTCTTTTCCCCTTCCTTCCTTCAGCCTCCTGCATCTCACAGGCCAACCACTCTGTTCCTTTATATGGCATCAATGCTTGTTCCCAAAACAGAAAAGGCAAACTCATACCTGCAGATTTCCCAGGCCGTATCCACCCTCTGACAAATCCCTTCTGTCACCCAACATCTTTATCTCTTTCCACTCACTGAAATCAAAGTGATCCTCTACCAGCCTCACCATCACTGCTGTCTCCAAGCCAGATCAAGTGCCTCCGCAAAACATACTGCAGTCATGCTTGTAGATAGAAAGGACATCATTAATAACACAAAGGTTCACGCAAGGACATTTTCTCTTCCCATTTCAACACTTTACTTTCATATTTTTGTAGCAACAATAATTTTAACTTGTCCAGAAAACAGATGAAGGAAATTTTAGATACCTTCTTACAAGATACCAATATACATTACCAAAAAAAGGAAAAGAAAAGACAGTATAAAGCTCCCAAAAGAATCAGAGCATTGATTTAACAACCCAGGAACAACAACTTGGACTCTAATTTCTTTCTTTTTCTTCTGCTAGCCTTATTTTGGTGCCTACATGCTACCAAGGAGTACCCATTCCCTTGCAGCTTCTCAAACAGACATCTATGCTTCTAAAAATTCCCGTCATCCTCACCTGTTCCTCTTCATTTCCTTCTCCCTCTGTTACCACCTTTGTGACCCAATAAAATTTCTTAGAATTTCACTGCTATATTTATGATCATGAAAATACCAGCATGTTTTAGCAGAGGTTTCCTCTCCCTGTGATCAGCCAATGAAAGATGAGTTATATTAAAGTATTTCACTTTGAGAGATGTAATCACACAACAATATAGTCACAGACACTTAAGCATTGTAATTGCAATCACGCTTCACCATGAGCTTCTAACAAGTTTAGGTTCCAGAAATCTCAACTGCTGTTTTGGTTTGTGTTGGGTTTTTTGGTGGATTTTGTTTGGGGTTTGTTTTTTGGGTTTTTTCTGTGGGTTCTTTGGGGGTTTGTTTGTTTGGTGGTTTTGTTTTGGTTTTTGGGGGGGGGGGTTTAGACAAAACTACAGAAAGGTAAGTAGAGATAAAAAACAATTCTTCAGAATTCAGAAGAAAAGGG